>NC_085140.1:366320083-366620083 GCF_024139115.2 Armigeres subalbatus | reverse complement strand
CATGATAGCATTAGAGGCGAAAGTATAGAATTGATAGTTCCGTTAGGATACGGCAGGCATGAAGAATGTTTTTATAGAAGTCGATTTGAAAGCGAGCGGAGGGCAATATTTGTGATGGCACATATCACGACCTTCCTTCTGCCAAGCTCCCGTATGAAGGGAGGAAGAATATCAGTGTGGAAGCTGATATATCTCCACTGGCCAGTGGAGCCAGTGAGATCGTTTCACGATGATAACATTCCATATCATTAATATGATCCATAATTTTAGTCATATGATCCATAACTCTGGCCATTTGATCCATAGCTTTGTTCAAATGATCCATAGTTTTGGTGATATGATCCATAAGTTTTGGCAAATGATCCATAGATTCTATAAAATGTGTGGATCAATTAATATAGTTTCATTGGCCTTCTTTCCAAGCATTATGGATCATATAAACAAAATTATGGATTGGTGCAGTTCGTAGTACACCCACTTTGGCCCTAGACGCAATGCTTCACCTGCCCCGGTTAGATCAATTCATAAAGCTGGAAGCGGAAAAAAGTGCTCTAAGGTTAAAGAGAACAAAAACACTGCTGTCGGGAGACCTTACGGGTCACCTCAGCATATTAAATGAATTTGCCATAAATCTCGCAATAGGAATTTGTAGTGACTGGATGGAAACGGTAGTCAATTATGACTTACCTTACGATGTGTTCATTCCTTCCCGCCAGGAGTGGGAAGGAGGTGGACCCAGCGTTCCAACAGGCTCTATAAATTTCTTCACAGATGGTTCGAAAATGAATAATCTGACAGGATCCGGAATCTATGGCCCTACAACAAAAATTTCTGTCCACTTAGGACAGTGGCCCACAGTATTTCAGGCGGAAATATATGCAATATTAGAATGCGTGTTATTATGCCTGAGGAGAAAGTATAGATTTGCAAAAATATGTATTTTCTCTGACAGCCAAGCAACATAAGTCGCTTAATAACTACACTTGTAACTCAAAGCTAGTGTGGGAATGCATTCTGGCTTTGAAAAACTTATCCATACGCAATCGAGTCTACCTATATTGGATCCCAGGACATACGGGTCTAGAGGGAAACGAGATTGCTGATGAGCTAGCCAGGAATGGATCTAATGAAAGGTTCATTGGCCCTGAGCCCTTCTGCGGGATCTCAGACTGCTCTGTAAAATGGAACTGAACAAATATATGGTCAGTCAAATCACATCAAACTGGAATGCACTTCCCCATACGAGCCAATCCAAAGGCTCGTAACGATTAACAAGAAAACCCAACAACTATTAGGTCTCAACAAAAGGGATCTCAACATCTACACCGGTCTAATAACTGGACACTGCCCTGCAGATACCATCTACAAAAGATCAGAGCAATCCAAACCTCAAATTGCCGCTTCTGTGACGAGGAGAGAGAAACATCAGAACACATCCTCTGCTATTGCAGTGCACTCACCCAACGTAGGTTCAAAGTTCTCAGCAAGCCCTTTTTAGGGCCTGCTGACATATGGATCTTATCCCCCAAGGACGTGGTTGGCTTCATAAAGCTAGTCTCGCCAGAATGGGGAGTCACATACTGTAACTCAGGATCTCTATTCATCAATAATAGATGGTCTTGAGTTCAGTCGATACCAAGGTATCTCAGTGACAAACATGTTACTGAGATAACTTGCGTATTCACAACAAAAGGGTATATCACAATAGTCCTAAAATCTGGACGCAGTGATCTTCACCCGACAAACGAGGAAAAAAAAAATGGATCATATTACTGAAATTATGGATCATCATCAGGATAAAATTGCGCAAATTTAAAATTTTATGGATCAAAATATAGTTTGTATGGATCATTTTCAAAGATTTGTGGATCATAAAATTATTTTTATGGAATCTCCCGAACTATTTTATGGATTCATGGTATCGTTTTATGGAACATTCAGATGTTAGTTACGGATCGTTTTTCATTATTTTATGGATCGTTTTCGCACATTGAACGGTGCAAAGTAAGGGCTGCCATTCTAGAATTCGTTTTGTTAAGAAAAACAAGAGTATCATTAGTTTTCAATCGATGAATTACACCGTAACAATGCTAATGCTAATCATTATTCAAAACCTCCATTAAAAGACTAGTATGCTTGAGAAATGTAAGAAAGAAAATTCTTCAGAAATGGAATTCATATCATAGAAAATGTTAATTAACAATGAAAAGTGTTCCAAGGATTCTCAAATTCAGATGGATTTTATACGACTCTACCAGAATTCCGAAAACAGTTTCTTCAATTTTGCATTGACAAATTTCTGAATTTTTTGCAACAACAACAACTTATTTTCTTCAAAATATATTTTAGAAGGGATTCGTGGCAGTAGATTGAATTCAAGGTTTGGTTATTAAATACCACCCAACAAATTTTAAACTTTAAAAGTTCTCCGGAAGCAATAAATAGATTCCAAATGTTGAAAATATATTAAATGAGAACAGACGTCTTCCTTATGATTTTTTTCCGGAATAAATCCTGTTTTTTGAGAAGATTAATATTATTGTGAAAATCCTGGAAATAAAAAGCGATTACTTAGGGTCTCGAGATTTCCAATGATTTTTTTTTTCAAATGTTGCCCTGCACACGCACCACATTTTTCGCTTCTTAATTCTCACTTCTCACTACTCCCAGTGGTCCTTTTTGCTGAACGACCATTAAATCCAAACGGAGGGTCTCGTTACGCCCGTCGTTCAGTGCGGTTGGCTTTTTGGTTCTGCTTTTGTGCGGCGTTTCGCACAAATAGTAGAACAATAGAGCCGGAGTAGTGACCACGGTCACATCCAAATTAGCTAAAAATTTAGGAAAATGCAATCGTTTAAGCATCGGGGGCAAAAAGTCAAAATTTGAATCACTCTACTGTACACTACACACTATACATTAGGGTGGCTCAAATTAGTATGGGGAAAACTTTTATCAATTTTTGGATGGGCCGCCCTCTTATTCGGTTCTATTTGATGCCCTGATGCTCTGAACAAAATTTCAACCAAATCAGTCAACGTTTGGGCGGTGTTAAACTCGTTGGAAGTTTCTATGGAAAAGTGTATACAGAAACATCCAAAAACAGTGATTTGCAGTTGGAAGACACAATTTACGATCAAGAACCATGGTACTCATTCAGTTCTTGTAGAATTAAATACAGAATGTTATGCTGAAAACCGCGAGAGATTAGATTTTGTCCGGCTAAGTTATTAGCATTTCTGAATAGCAATCTGAATAGGCTATTAAGCTTATTGAAGCACATTTTGGCAGAATAATTTCAATGGTGACAGCGCCACTAGCGTTCTATTACTGCTTTACTGTAAAAACTATCGGAAAACGCTTCGGATATTTTTTTGTAATTCCGTGCGATGTTTTTGGAACTCAGTCAGAAGTATCTCGAGGAAAACCTTAGAAAACACCTGGAGGAGTTTTTTCGGAAATTTTTCTTTTAAGAATTCTTTGGAAATACTTAAGAAATACTCCTTTGAAAAATCCACTCGGGAATCCTTCGGCTATTCTTTCAAGAATTCCTTTAGCAAAAATCATTCACAAATCACCCTACACTTTTTTTTGGAAATCCCTCCAGGTTTCCTTCCGGTATTTTCTTAAAGAAACCATACGAAAAATCGTCCGGAAATTCGTTTTGAAATTCCTCTGGGAATTCTTTTCAGTTTTTATCTTGGAAATTCCTCCCGAAATAATTTAGAAAATTGCTAATCATTCTTTTAGACACTCTTTTAGTGATTTCTTTGAAAAATTCCTTGGAAAACTGTTCCCGAAATTCCTTCGGAAGTCCTCCAAAAATTGCTTTGAAAAATCCCAACTAATTTAGTATTTTTCAATATATTCATAAAGAATTTCCGAGGGAATACTCAAAAGAATTTACAAAGTAATCCCTAATTGATTTCCCGAATAAATTCCTAGATTTCACCAAGAATAGCTTAGGAAATCCTCCAGGAATTCTTTTGAAGATGGCAAAACGTTTTTTGCGGAACGACGATTTATTAACGTTCACTACATTTTCAATAGATTTGATTGGTATATTTATTCGAACATTTTTAATGATTTTTTTCATCTTTTGAAAGAATTTCACTTATGATCACATGTATTTTCAGGTGGAAAGAAATTCCCTGATAATTCCAGGTTTTCCAGGTTTTTTTTTCAGGTAGTAGACACCCTGTGCTACGTAATTTTAGAAAGAACCCTTAGTTAACGATCGTTTGTAACTTTTGAACCCCTCAACCGATTTCCACCAAATGTGGAACACATATTCTCTAACATAAGATCATATAATAGATGGGAGGGTCGAAGGAGAAAGGAGAGAGGGACATCCCGAGTAACACATTTGTCATATATCAGACACTGTGACTCATATGCAACCAAATTAAGTCACATTGAAGTTGCTGCAACAAAATAGATATAAATTGTGCTACTAGGGATGTAAGTGAAACGAACGTTTTACGTGCCTTTTAAATACATGAGTTCGTTTGAACCACATTTGGGACAAATATTTTCAATCCTGAGGGGACGATTATAGAGGAGTTGAAAGTTCATTGAATAAAGCGGTAAAACTTCTGAACTCCTTTACCGATATACTTATAAGCTGGGGCATATATCCTTTATTCTTAGCAAGCGATTATAAATGGAGTTGTACGGAATACAGTAGGTGTAAGAGAGGAGTAAGGTGCGCGAGGTTGAGCATCAGTACGTCAGGTGTGAAAATCGTAAGGCTCAATGTACGATAGGCGTATCTAACGTTATGCATACTTCAAATTTCCCATTCTTTAACAAGGTAAGGGAATGACGGCTTTGGCAGGTTTTGTTCTATTATTGGCAGGGGTTTTTTTTCTGACTATGGTCAAATTTGGCCTAAACATTCTTTGCATATCAAAAGAATATTGTGGTCAAATTTCATAAAATTTGGTCGACAATAATAGAACAAACCTGCCAAAGCCGTCTTTCCCTAATTTATAAAACTCCCGGAAACCAATCCTTTAAATAAAAAAAAATCACAAAAAAAACATTTCCCCGGAAATAACATTCTCCGCAAGTATCATATCCTTGACAACATTCCTTCGGAAATGAAGTTTCGCCTGAAAATGAAAATTCCCCAAATATGATATTTCCCCAAAATTGACATTTTCTTGAACGTGATACTTCCCCGAATATAACCTACGTTTCCCCAAAATTGACAATTTTTTTAAATGATATTCCTCCGAATGTGACATTTCCCCAAATATGACATTTCCCCAAATATGACATGACAATTAAATGACAATTCCGCGAATATGACAGTTTCAGTAAACATTTTTTTGGTACACTGACCCCACAATCATGGGTCACATACTAATATGAGTCATTTCCATCTGAGCAACATGCAAATTGGAGTGACTAATTATTGTTACAAAGTGACCCATATATATGGGATCAGTGTAATATCATTCCTAGAATGCAATAAGATTTTTTTGTCGGAATTAATGTTTTTAAAAAGTGATATCTACCTCTTTTGATCATTGGATGTTTTTTAAGTAGTGTATAAAAGTGCATGTTTGTGCAAGCTAACGCGATCGATTATTAGCAAGGGGAATGTCCTTACCAATAACTCGATCAGGCCATATAAATGCACATACATTTTCAACGTAAGGATGATTTGAAAAAAGATAAGCCTTTATTGTAAAACTGTGAATTATAATAATCCTTTTATTTTTTTTTACAAAAGGATTGATTCCGGGAGTATGCATATACATTGGATTCCGTTTTTACGCGATTTACAGTTCCTCAATTTCACACTCCTCCTAAATGTTTAAGGCATATTAATTATCATGTGAATTTTCTTTTATATATTTAAGATTCTTTAAAACACGTTGCAAAGATTTTGGTGGTAAATTGAAGTCACACGATTAAAAATACGAGCGAAAAAAAACGTGTGAAAACAAAATCCTGTGCACTTTAGATTTTTTTTCAAAGATAATCTAAGATTTTTGCAATTACATATTTAAATAAAATGGATGCTCGAATATTCTATCGGTAATGTCGCTGCCAGACAGTGGGTGTTAGATTGTAAACACACTCACACACGCGCGCGCGACCATTAAGATTCGACTTTCTCGACCAAATGACCTATTGGGTCAAACGACATTTTCGGCCAAATGGCCCTTTATGCTAAACTACCGTTTCGGCCAAACGACATTTTCGACCAAATGACCTGTTCACATGAACATTCGGCCAAATTACCTGTACAGCCAAGAGCTGTGCGCTGCGGTCGCCGACGATTTTAATGCACCGCCGCGGCTCCATTTTTGACCGGCGCATCGCTGCAATTTTTTGACCGCGCCGCTGGTGAATTTTGGGCGCGCCGTTGAAATAATTTCAGTGCTGTAGCATAGAAATATTAGTGAACATCTTTTTACATAACATAATACATAACTGGTCTTGGTACCATTTTAGCAAACCCTTCCTGGGAATTTTTTTCTTCCGGAATTCTGGAAAATTCATTCCTGGGATTCTGAAATTCTGGGAACACCGCCAGAATTCCCTCACTGAGATTTTTGAGGACTTGCTCTGGAAATAATTTTGGATTCTTTTTTTTATTCCTTTATTTATTTGCTAGGCACTCTGTGTTACTTAACCGCTACTGTGCCGAGATCTACTGTGATATCCTGCACTCAGAATCCACACAGAATCTATTTTTAGATTTTTTCATTATTCATTGTTGTTGTCGTTGCTGGTCCATCTCGTCGTGAGTCCATTGTTTTCGTTTTGTCCATGTTGATTTTGTATTCTTTATTTTTGAGAAAATCCCCTCCCAGAAATTCTGCTAAATTCCTTTTTGAAGATTTCTGGGAAACTCATATTTCAAGAAAACAGGGTTATGCCTTCTCTAGGATTTTTTGAGAATTCCTACCCAGGAGTTCTGACCCTTTATCCCTTCAGAAAGTATGGGTAGTTCTTCCTCCAAGGATTTCAGGAAACTTTGCCCCCTGCGCCCCAGGTAATTGTCCTTTTTCTTGAAATTCGAACAATTTGCCTAGGACTTTAGAAAGTTTCTGCTACATGAATTCTGGGAAACTGATTTTCCAATTATTCTGGGTTCTTCCATCTCGAGGAATTCTGGAGATTTCCTTCCTCAGGAGTTGTGAGAATTTGCCCATTCAGGAATTATGAGGAAATATTCCACAAAAAAATCTAAAGAACTGCAATACAACCCGCCCCCCATCCTTGTATTCCTTTTTCAAAAATTCTCTGGAAATTTTCCCCAGATATTTTGGAGAAATTCTTCTCCGGAAATTCTATGAACTCGTTACATAATTGTGAATTTTTTTTACATTAGTATTTTTGGAGAATTTTTCCTTATGAAGCTCTGTAATATTCCAATTCCAACGTAGTGTCGCCAGCTGCTCTACAATCACTTTTCGCAGCATACTTTCGAGGCACCAATTACCATAAACACTAAAAATTGGCCGGTGGCCTCTCGTTAAGGTCACTCCTGACAGAATCCCAGTTTCAAAGTGCTCGCGTTTTCGGGGGCACACCACTCGATACGGAAGCAACGCACAACTGTCATTTTTATTTTTTCACGTATGCTGTGACGCAGCAAAGCTGAATCAGCAAAAAGACAGTTCTCGCTTAACTTTTCAAAAGGACCTAAGTAACATTTTTTTCATGATTTAATTCAGCAATCAATAGCTTTCATGTTGTTCTGTTGATTGCGTTATTCAAATTAATTCATAAAAAAATTTTAATGAGGTCTCTGTATCGAGTGGTGTGCCCCCGAAAACGCGAGCACTTTTAAACTTGGATTCTGTCAGGAGTGACCTTAAGTAAGTACTACCTCATGCTTTTCTTATTTTTGTTTAAAACTGGAATCAAGGACCACTCCCCTTCTAGATTTCTAATTTCTGTCTTCTGATTGTTGTATTATGAGTATATTTTATTCATGTCAAATGATGATTATTATTAAATAAATAAATAAATGTTAAATAAACATTTCTCCTACAAGTATTCCTTCTACCGAAAAACTTATTCAGGAATTTTGGGAAATGGTTCCCCCAAAGGTCAGGGCAATTCCGAATTTTGTGGAATCCCTTCCCCAGAAATCCTCGGGGAATTTGATCCAATACTCACCTTAAACTAGAAATTCTACTGTCATAAGACGAGTTTAGCACAATTCCATTTAATTCTTCCACCTCGTGATACTTTAACATATACGTATTTCGACCTCAACTGTAAGGTCGTCTTCAGTGTCTCGTACTTGACTCGACTTAGAAATTCTAGATCATTCTCTTTCTAATAAGTCAGGAGAATTTCTCCCTCACGAATTATGATGAAATCTTCTCCTATGAATTATAGAAAAAATCTTCTCCTTGTACACGGAGAAAAAACGGTAGAATCAACCGGATTCAGCTTCAAATCAACTATATTTTTGCATTGATTTATGAATAACAATATTTATTGTTCATACAATCACAAATAGGATTGAATTAACCATATGTGATAGTTGATTCAAGTCTCGAATATATTTGTTTCAACCATGCTTTCCAGCTGTCACTGTCAAAAAATACAACAAGAAACAACAATATTCATGGTTGTTTTTACATTCGAAAATGATGTGAAACTACTTTATCGACAATATAATGACTCACACATGGGTTGGGCAGACTTTAACTATCCAGTTTAGCGCGATAAAAATTAAAAAAAAAAATATTCAAGCGGTCGAACATAGCCTTGTGGCCGTGCCGTTGGCAGTGTTAGTGCTTGAGGTTTCATCTCCGCCCTAGTGAATAATACTTTTATACTTTTACTTTTATACTTTTCATAATTGCCAAAAGACTACAAGGTTTTTTTTTATAAATCCGTTTTTAGTCTTCTAATCTCTGGTTGAACACGGTAGTCAAATTAAACAAAGAATGTAAAATGATAACTTATGCAATAGGGTAAATCACTACTTGGGCCTCTGGACCCGGTTCCCGGCTCACTGCACAGAAAACTAATGATTTATACTGTTTTGGAGCCGTAGGTTTATGATTGATAATTTTTAAAAAGTCTTCCATCTATTTTTCACAATGCTCAATATTTATCAATCACTTGTTTTACTCCTAATTGATCCAATTGTAGAAAATAAAAATGTAGATTTCAAAATCTCACTCTCCGATGCCACAACACTGAGCCGAAGTGATTCTTTCCACTTTTACAAAACAGTATCATGAAATAAACAACTACCTGAAAATCGTCCTAGTGCTCGTTACAATCATTGCTTCAAGCTTTTAATCACCACACCATAATGCTTAACACACGCACTTCAATCTAATCACTAGAACGTATCACTAGAACTTATATAAACATATTTAGAATACATTTAAAAATATATTCTCAACCCGAACGAAAAATCACCTCGGCCCAAAAACTTCTAGCCGCACCGTGCTGCCAAAAGCCCAGGATAATGAAAATGATCCTTCACCGTTAATAGGAAAACTGTCTAATATGTTGACGATATCATGTTATTTATATCTTTCTCGATTTCAAAAGGTGAAAAAAATATTGTTTGTTATATTGGATGAGTAAATATATCTTCTCAACCAAATAAAAATGATTATGAATGATACCATCTGGCATCTTGTTGTCGTGGAACGTGCATATTTTTGTTTACGTCGCATTTTCTACCGTCCCGAGAGAGAATGAGAGAAAAATGTTGAGAGATTGAGTGAAATTTTGCTTAGGCCGGGAACTGGTTTTATGATATGCCGGAATGGAAATCGCTATGACTGAAATGAGTGCTGCACCTCGTTAATTTAAATCAAATAAAAGCTTTTTTGAATGATATTTAGCACGAATAGCTATTTTTAAGCAGAAGTGAACCCCAATGCAGTATTATACAGCCAACAAAATTCAGGAAAAGTTGCTTCCTGTCATAAATATCAATTGAATAATGCAGTCATACGCATGTTAGGCCGGGAATGGGGTAAGAAACCCTATTTTTTCCGGTTTGTGTCAATAATTAATTATCACATTTATTGTTTGCACGTCTGATGTTCATTTCAGTGATAAGGAGCTCATTAATATCAGATATCAGGGCAGACATTCTAGTGTTCATATATTTTCTCCTCATAATCATCATACTCAGATGTTCAGATTAAAAATATACACATCCAGGTGTTGCTCCGATGGAGCTTTAAGCACCACGGTGTGTGAAACTCGTACGAAAAAGTAATAAATTACCCCGACTTCCTGTGACTCGACGATCCTGCAGTGCTGGGTGCTGTGATCCCAATCCCATCAGAAATAGGGGTAGATAAAATTGAAACCCGTTCAGGGAATAAAACTCGGGTACCTTCGAGTTCGGAGCTGTCACCGGCGGCACGTATGTGAGTGTTGGAAATATTGCACGATTGAAAAGCTTGCACCTTCTCCGACTCGGTAGGTGGCTTCCAGGTAATTAAAACAGAGTGTAAAAGGTGGAAGTTTATACCTTTACTAGCTGTGACCGCAGCGAGCGTTATGGGTAAATTGCATTCCTTGAAGTCAACGCAGATGTCACGTAAACTATTGGAATTTTGCTTTTAACTGTTCAGTTCAAAGGTTATTGAAAATACGTTTTCCACTCAAAATAATTAAACAGAATAACAATTTCTGGGAAATTTCCTTGGGAGAAAATTATGTGCAAGAGCTGAAACTCACTCAAGACAAGAACGCAAATGTAAAGTATATGCAAATCTGCTCAGGTGCTGGGAAAGCACATTAATTGCATTCTAAAAATACATTACCACATCCACTGCATCAATTCTAGGCCAGCACGAAGGAAAATATTACAATTTCAAGTTCATTAGGTCTTTTTTTTTGCGCTTCGCTGCCTGACACGCCATTTCCATGTTGTTATGGGGAATATGTAAATAGGATCCAGGGTCTAGATGCAGCGAAAGAGGTTTAGTAAGGCATCAGATGCTTCGCTTTGCGGTTGACCTTGTCGTGGGTTTGTACTGTTCCTGATCCCGGGCAAAAGGTCAGTGCTTGAAACATGAAGACCATTTGTAATGGAAAGACTTCTAGGGAAGAGTTGTTTTTTTTTGTTCTGGGAAGCGCTCTAATAACTTCTGGAGTAGCTAAATTATTGTGGGACGTTTTCTTACATGATGATTATGATTATTTTACCTGTTTACAGGCGTTAACTTAAAAAATGAGACGAGAATTTAATGAATTTTATCGATTTAATTGATTTGTCAATACGTCTGTCTCAACATCTCAAATACCTCTTGAAGAATGGAAACATTGAAGAACCAAACAAAATCAAAACGCCTAAGGAATCCTCGAGATAATGAGTTAAAAATGGATTTCCTGTTTTGACATATCAACCGTTATTTGTTGGATTTTCTAACAAATCTGTATGTATATGAACCTACCAAAATCTGTATAAGAACTAGTGAATGCCTGATTGCAAGTATATTATACACATACTGTATACGACCTTATAATTTTGCAAGCTGTTCCAGAAAATATATCATCGGCTGGTTGGGTTTGGAGGTTCATGTGAGTGAATCATATCTTGTTCAAAGGATTCTAAAACAACTCATTTCAGTAATACTGTAGAAATAATCATGACTATTTGTCACTAAATATTTGATGTGTACATTGTGCATTGATAATGTTTGTCCACCGTATCAGAAATTATTCCACACAATGCTGATACTCAAACCAAATACACGCCTCGTTCGTGGAACCTCGAGAATCGTATCACCCACTGTTTTCCATGCGAGCAACTACGTCACAAAGACCTACACTCTCCTCAACGAGTTTAATTTGAAAATGAAGGTGAAACGAAAGGTTCCCGCTTGCCAACATTCTGCGCGATTTTCACAGAATCAAACCCACGCGACACAACCAGTGTCGAGAAATGTACAGAAAAAACGCTTTGATTATGCGATTATTTACATTTTATCCAGCCAAATTTCATGCACCAAACAAACCGAAACAGTTTGCCAATAAAACTGTGGTGCCCTTCAACCAAAATTCGCTTCTGTTTGACTGATACACTCTTTCGGGATGCATAACCGCGAAGCGTCTACCGCTGAGCTGAAGCATCATCAGCAGCTATATGACAGAACTTAATTAATTTAATTCGCTCTTGCTGAGAGATGGAAAAGGTATCAACTGCTACAATTGGGATTGCTGTTAAAACTGTATATCATCATTACGGCTAGCAGGAAGACGAAACTAATTTCCGGGCCCGGAGACCCATTTTTGCCTTTCTCGTATACAAAGTATACGTAAAGGCTATAGGATCACTCAAAAACCGAACTTGTGATAGAACGCTCGGAGACCCTTAGTGTTATATACTAATCGGCTCAGCTCGACGAATTGAGGTGATGTCTGTATGTGTGTATGTATGTGTGTGTGTGTAAAAAAATGTGAGACACACTTTTTGGTACTTAGCATTATTCGATTTGCTCGCAACAAGTTGCAGTCGACGCGGATTATGGTCTAGTTGTTTTCTATTGAAAATTGGTCCGATCGGTCATTGCGTTCCAAAGTTATTGAAAAAACATTGTTTTTCTGCCAAGGGTCCCCCCTTGGGAAAAAAATTTCAAAAACGAAAAAAAAAAATTTTTCAATGTTTGCAGCAATGCATTCAAATGAAAGCAAATGCATATGAATTGATGTAAAAAGTAAAATCTATCCCCCTAAAGTGCTATTTCGACCTCTCTTATGTGATTTTCTTATTTTTTAATGCGCGAGAAAGGCACCACCAACACTAGGTGGATTGATCTGGGTTTTTATTTATAAAATGCATTTAAAAAATTCATTTATTTTTAGGACACTTAGCCTATTTACTCACAAGATGTATAGGGTGGGGAATCATTATTTCATATTAGGAATGAGCCATATCGGATAGTGTGCTCAGAAGCTTTGACCAAAATACAATTTTAATATGCAAAATGCGTTTCAAAAACAACTTTTTTAGGAGGCTCGGAGACCCATAGTGTCATATACCGCTCGACGAATCAAAGTGATGTCTGTGTGTAAGTGCGCAAAAGTCTAGCTCAATTTTCATTAATCGATTTGCTCCCAACAAGTTGCATTCAGCGAGAAATTGTTCCATTGTTTGTTTCATTGTTTCCTATTGAAAATTTGCCAGGACAGACTATGTGCTCAGAAGTTGGCCAAAATACTTTCTTTTTAGCATTAGCATTAAGCAATTCGCACAAATTCGTAGGTGGTACAAGCCAAGACTATTGTATGGGAGTATTAGCATCACTCTCATCCGTTACCACAGATATCGATTTGGGACTAATCACTATCTCTTATATGGAAGCAATGCACTTTCCAATAGTCGAGATCAGTCCTGGCCACGCGAATCCTGAGGAAGGGGAAGGATGGTGTTTGTTGGACACCTACTTATGAAAGATGCAGAGAACTCTACGACCTCTCATAGGTGCCACGGGAGGTTTTGGGATTGTGTGGGGAGCTTATAACAGTAGGAGTCGTTTTGGTAGAACGTGAAACACAGAAAGAACTATGATAGAAATAAAAAGTAGGAGAGGGACGAGCCTGGAATTGAACCCACGACCTCCTGCTTATAAGGCAGAAACGGTAGCCACTAGACCAAGATTAATACACCACTAGGTGTTCCAATCTGCCAAATTCACGATTCAGCCATCTTGGATTTTAGTACGGGAGAGCCAGCCGGTTTGTTTATGTTTTGCACCGAAAATGAATTTTTCACCCCCGCCTTCTTCTCGACCATAAATTGGGCAGATTGAAACACCTAGCTGTGTATTCATCTTGGACTAGACCATCGAGCTCGTATTGGCCAAAATAGGGCACTGCACGGACTGCTTTGTCTCTTTCTCGCTGTAAAGAAATTAGGAAACAACAAGACCAGTAAACGTCAAAATTAATGAGGAACGAAAGAGAAAGAGATGTTTCCGTGCAGTGCCCTACACTTTTTTTATACACAAAACGCGTAAAAGTCAAATTCACTATTCTTTTTGTTCGCTATTGAATTTGATAATGATTGGCCAGAGTCTAGAGTGCCCTGGCTTATACACTGAGGATCGAAGTGTGCCGCGCTCGCGTTTTTGTGCCTTGCAGCCGTCATTTGCCTGATGAAAATTCGAAATGTCCGGTTTGATTGTCTACTTTTAGAAGCTTTAAGCGTACTACATGCCGCTTAAATACACAGATAGAAAAAGTTGTTGAAATTTACACGAAAGTAATGCACATAAAGGGAATGCCAAAAAGAGCGTAAATTTGAATGATAATATTGCCTGAATGTATGCAATTTATATTGCATTATGCCACTTTTCATATGACTTATGCTATAGCAATTGACATAATGCTATAGAAATTGCATACATTTAGGGCGAACTTGTTGGAAAAGAACCATGTACGCCCAGAATAGTGTAATTTTCTGCGTCTTCATTTTTTATGCGCTTATTAGTTTCCATTATTTTTAATGTCTGTGTAGTAAAGATGTGAAAAATTACAACTGTGTCGAAGTAATCGATTTACATGTAGGTAGTAAGGGTGGCATTGGAGTTCTCCATTCTTAGGCTCTTCGCTTCCAAAGTGAAAAACGTCGACACCAGTCGTAGAAACTTTTCGAGAACACCAGTTGGATGACAGTATCGGAATGGAATCATCACTGGAGTTGTTGCTAAATTTTCCATTTTAAACATGTGGGTAATACAAGCGGAAAGCAGATCAGCTCATTAGAGTGCACAAGTAAGATCCACCCATTTATGTCTCTTTTTCTCTACTCATAAATCCGTTCTACATAGGCTTTTTCAATTAAACGAAAGCGAACCATGAACTACTTCACCGTGAACTTGTAAAAATGCTCCCCAATATTTGTGAGCACAGATTTACTCTTTTTGTTTTAAGCTTAAATTCTATAAACAAGTCTCATTAGTTCGAATAGACAAAACTCGATTTTCCGGAGGAAAAAGCGTCAGCAGGAAGATCGAGACCGTGAAGAGACGGAGCAACTGTACCGCGCTAATAACACACGAAAGTTCTATGAGAAGTTAAACCGTTCACGTAAGGGCCACGTGCCACAGCCTGATATGTGTAAGGACATAAACGGGAACCTTCTTACGAATGAGCGTGAGGTGATCCAAAGGTGGCGGCAGCACTACGAAGAGCACCTGAATGGCGATGTGGCAGACGAAGATGGCGGTATGGTGATGGACCTGGGAGAATGCGCGCAGGACATAATTTTACCGGCTCCGGATCTCCAGGAAATCCAGGAGGAGATTGGCTGGCTGAAGAGCAACAAAGCCCCTGGGGTTGACCAACTACCAGGAGAGCTATTTAAACACGGTGGTGAAGCACTGGCTAGAGCGCTGCACTGGGTCATTACCAAGATTTGGGAGGAGGAAGTTTTGCCGCAGGAGTGGATGGAAGGTGTCGTGTGTCCCATCTACAAAAGGGCGGTAAGCTGGATTGTAGCAACTACCGTGCAATCACATTTGCTGAACGCTGCCTACAAGGTACTCTCCCAAATCTTATGCCGTCGACTAGCACCAATTTCAAGGGAGTTCGTGGGGCAGTATTAGGCGGGTTTTATGGGCGAACGCTCCACCACGGACCAGGTGTTCGCCATTCGCCAAGTACTGCAGAAATGCCGCGAATACAACGTGCCCACACATCATCCATTCATCGACTTCAAAGCCGCATATGATACAATCGATCGGGACCAGCTATGGCAGCTAATGCACGAACACGGATTTCCGGATAAACTGACACGGTTGATCAAAGCGACGATGGAGCGGGTGATGTGCGTAGTTCGAGTTTCAGGGGCATTCTCGAGGGCTACGGCAAGGTGATGGTCTTTCGTGTCTGCTATTCAACATCGCTTTGGAAGGGTAATACGAAGTGCAGGGATTAACACGAGTGGTATAATTTTCAATAAGTCCGTCCAGCTATTTGGCTTCGCCGTCGACATAGATATTATGGCACGTAACATTAAGAAGATGGAGGAAGCCTACATCAGAGGGATGCTAAGCGGATCGGACTAGTCATCAACACGTCGAAGACGAAGTACATTATAGGAAGGGGTTCAAGAGAAGACAATGTGAGCCACCCACCGCGAGTTTGCATCGGTGGTGACGAAATCGAGGTGGTAGAAGAATTCGTGTACTTGGGCTCACTGGTGACTGCCGAAAATGAGACCAGCAGAGAAATTCGGAGACGCATAGTGGCTGGAAATCGTACGTACTTTAGACTCCGCAAGACGCTCCGATCGAATAGAGTTCGCCGCCATACCAAACTGACAATCTACAAAACGCTCATTAGACCGGACGATGCTCGTGGAGGACCAACGCGCACTTGGAGTTTTCGAAAGGAAAGTGCTGCGTACCATCTATGGTGGGGTGCATATGGCGGACGGTACGTGGAAAAGGCGAATGAACCACGAGTGGCATCACCTGTTGGGAGAACCATTCATCGTTCACACCGCGAAAATCGGACGACTACGGTGGGCCGGGCCCGTAGCCAGAATATCGGACAGTAACCCGATGAAAATGGTTCTCGACAACGATCCGACGGGTACAAGAAGGCGAGGTGCGCAGCGGACAAGGTGGATTGATCAGGTAGAAGACGATTTGTGGACTCTCCGCTGACTGCGTGACTGTCGACCTGTAGCCCTGGACCAAGCTGAATCGTGACGACTGTTATGTACCGCACAGGCCACTCATGCCTTAGTCTGAGTAAATAAAATAATATAAGTATCATTAGTTCTTGTCTATTAATCAACCTTGCCAAACAGATACACCCAGGTTTTTTACGCGGCTAGAATTCATAAACTTCTTGTTTATCCACCTGAATTTTCTATATTTCTTTCTGGATTCAGAACGATGTTGCGCTATTCACCGCACCATAGTTACAGGAAAGCTCAACAAATTTCCCCTGATATGTAGATTTGATAAGAAAAACGTAAATTTAAACTAAATCGTCCTAACACTAATTTGAAATTTAATTAATTTTAAACGAGTTACCCGTTTTAATGGAATAAATCTATGTACAGTTTTGGAGAACAAAAATCTGTCTGCTACTGTGTCATGACTCTATCTTTTCTCTGAAATTTTGTGAGCTATTCATCTAAGTGTTCTTTCCAAAATATCCTTTTTAGTTTAGACCGTTTCAAATTATCATTGTTGAAATCTTACTTAGCATTACTATACCGTTTCTTACACCTGTGATCCTTCACCCAGCAAGGACTTGTTTGAGGTTTATTCTACAAGTATAAATATTTTATTTCATTATTTGTGTAATTTTTAATAAGAAAATAAGTCATTTTCAGCTAGATTTTTTCGGTGACATCTTCTAAAAAAATATGTCTATGTGTTACTGAATGCTGAAGTAGGCCTTGATTAAACAAGACAGTTTTTTTCTGCGCGTCATTCTTATTTAACCTCAAATTGAGATCAAATAAGGGTTCTGATTGACATTAGCTTTCGGATTACTATCAATGTGGTGAAATAGCCGTGAATATCACCTTATTTTCAATTTCAATACCGTTTCTTTCTTACCTACGATAAATAAATGATAAAGCGGGCGCTTAGTCTAGAATGCATACGAACAATTGCTCACTTTGAGAGATTGATTGTTTATCCTCGCGAAGGATAAACAATTTAACTAGATGTATAGACAGTTGAATAGAAGTTGCATAGGTCAGATCACTTTCCATGGTGAATCCCGATCTGTGTTACTAATAACCTCTCCCAAATAACATAACTTCCTTCCCGTGGTTCTTGTGGAGATGCAGAGGTATTCTCGGTCTCTAGTAGCAACAATAACCACACACTAGCATTCCCTCCCTTTCCCAACTGACTGCAAGGACTTGGCCGACGTCGTTATTGATCAACTTTTTCGAGCTGCTGAAACGTGCACTTCGAGAGTAGATGGTAAATCCCAACCACTATTCACATGGATAGAAGTGCATTTTGCACCAGTTCTGATCGATCATAGAGTAGCAACCATTGATATGTAAAGTCAGTCTAAGCTAAGCTATTGAATTTGTAAATGATCGGCCATGGCGTTTAAAAGTTATGAAGAAAATGGTGTACCAAACCTAAAAGATTGTTGTTTTGGCTAAATGCGAGAAAGGCAGTATCACTATTAGGTGAATTAGGAAAACTGTTCCATTTTCCATCTCACTGAACATATACTCATCTCATCACAAAACAAAGAAATACAGCACCAATCTCGTCGCTTCTTTTTGCTCGTACTCGTACACTCGTACTCACTAGTGAAAAAAATCACAAAAATGAGATACAAACCAAATTCCTTTTCATTGCTTTGTTTTTGATGGGACGGAAAAAGGAGCTATGGGATGAAGTGCCGAACCGTTTCCCTTGAATCGATTTTTTATAAGCAAAATGCATTGCAAAACTCATATTTTTTTACGGCACTTATCCTCGACGGCTACACTCGCAACAAGTTGACTTTGACGGGGAGTTCTGCTTCATTGAGTCAGATCGAACTATGGGCTCAAAAATTTAGGC
This sequence comes from Armigeres subalbatus, assembly GCF_024139115.2. Classification (NCBI taxonomy): domain Eukaryota; kingdom Metazoa; phylum Arthropoda; class Insecta; order Diptera; family Culicidae; genus Armigeres; species Armigeres subalbatus. The sequence continues at coordinate 366,601,568 of NC_085140.1, read as the reverse complement.
CAAAATTTTATGTCATTCAAAATACGCCTCAAAAACATATTTATTTTACGGGCATTTATCCTTAATCTGTTTATTTCAACAAGTTACATACGATAATAGATGGTGGTGTTGCATTGTTTTGTATAGAATGATACTATGCAAAACAATGCAACACCACCATCTATTATCGAATAAAACTTGTTGCAATAAACAGATCAAGAATAAATGTCCGTATAATCAGTAAATTTTTGAGGCGTATTTTGCATAAAATTAAATTTTGGCCTAAACTTTTCAGCCCCACAGATATAAAAAGTTATTGAAATTTACACGAAAGTAATGCACATAAAGGGAATGCCAAAAAGAGTGTAAATTTAAATGATATTATCGACTGAATGTATGCAACTTTTATTGCATTATGCCAGTTTTCATATGACTTATGCTATAGCAATTGACATAATGCTATAGAAATTGCATACATTTAGGGCGAACTTGTTGGAAAAGAACCATATACGCCCAGAATAGTGTAATTTTCTGCGTCTTCATCTTTATGCGCTTATTAGTTTTCATAATTTTTGTCTGTGTATGAATCGCTTGCACTGATTAACGTCCTAATAGAACTTCAAAAGGTTTTAAAAGCCTATCGTCCGAGCAACCGAATTCTAACTTTTAGGTAAACGCGCTGTAGCTGTTTATTATTTAAGATAACACGAAATCAATAGGTTAGGAAAACCAAGTAAATCGATTAAGGTTGAGTGCCCGAAAAATTTTTATAAACGTATTTCGCGTATAAAAATGCATTTTGATCATAAACTACGAAGTACGTTTATCGCCTCCACTTCAGCGTCTTATATGACATTATACACGATCTTGTGATGACTGGGAGGAAATCATAATACGGAATTCCTCGTCGAATCCAAAAGAATTTCGGTTGAAGATAAATGCTCGAAAAATGTAACAGTATTCCGCGTCCGATGTAACCTGCTGCGAGCAATCGAATGCAACCTGTAGCCAGTAAATTGCTTAACGTTAAGTGCCGAAAAAACGAGTGACACTTTTTCACGCGCATATTGCATTAAAAATTGTATTTTGGCCATAACTTTTATTCCCATAGTTCGATTCCGACTCCCATAGTTCGATCCGATCCGGAATACTGATACGAATCTTCAATAGGAAACAAGGGGACAAGATTTCAAGTGGAATGCAACTTGTTGTGAGCAAATCGGCAAAGGATAAGTGCTCAAAAAGTGATTTATTTTTTTACGCGGTTTTGGTTAAAAAAAAAGGTTTTGGTCATAAATTTCAAGCCTTCTTCGAATGTTGACTTAGCTTAGCTTAGACTGACTGTACATTTCAATAGTTGCTTTGCTACTCCGTTATTGATCAGAACTGGTGTAAATTGCACTACGATCCAAGTGAAAACAACGGCACCGGCCAAGTCCTTACAGTCGGTTGGGAAAGGAAGGGAATATTAGTGTGTAGTTATTATTGTTATACACCGAGAATACCTCTTCATCCTTACAATATAACGGAAAGGAAATTTTGTTAAGGGATCGTACACTAATTACGTAAGCATTATTTCTGGGTTTTTCCCATACAAATTAATTTTTGTTTTTGATCGAGGATTCACCAAGGAAAGTGATGTAGTCCATATCACATTTTTTGTGAAATAGGAATTAGCCTGGGATTGAACCCACGACCTCCTGCTTGTAAGGCAGAAGCGGTAGACACTAGACCATCGAGTTCGTTTTCAATTGAAAAGTAAATTCGAATAAAAATAAAAACTTGATCATTTTATAAATATTTCTCCTATCGCTCCAATTTCAGTTATTATGTCTAAATTAATCTGTATGAAAATGTAATCAGATTTATTTTTGTATCTTTACAGGTAACGATAAATGCAGCTGATGGAGGGTCCTACGAGTTGGTTCCTGAAATATGTTAATTCATATTGGTTAGTATGTTTTGCTACAAAGCAGTAATATAGGCGAATGATTCGTTTGAGACACTGCATGAGGATATTTTAACACCCAGCCAGCGAATGGCAGTTTTTATTATAGTGCTACATAAGAAACTGAATAATAATTTAGCATATACAACTTCGGAAGATTTAAAAAAAAAATCGTTTTGTTGAAATTTCACAAATTTGTGTTATTTTAATACAGTATCTGTTTAAAAACTCAAAGGTGCAGCCTAATCGGGTTGTACGCAAAAGTGGCGTAGGCTCACGTAGCTTTATGAAATGGATGGTATTTGTCATCATAATTTGTGTCTCTTTATTAATATTGAACAAACAACGAGCTCGGTGGTCAAGTGGCTACCACTTCTGCCTTATAAGCAGGAGGTCGTGGGTTCAATTCCAGGCCCGTCCCTTTCCTACTTTGTATTTCTATCTTAGCTTTTTCTGTGTTTCACGTTCTACCTGGCTCCGTCGTATATTATTTTGACATATCGAAGTGACATTTCTAAAACTCAAATATCCATCTATTAGTTGGACTCACTGGCCAAGAGGAGGAGCTTAGACCGACAATTGGAAAGTTCAGCGCCCACGGCTGATGGCCTACGACTGATTGATTTCGCCGAAAACGGCCTACGACTGATTGATTTCGCCGAAAACGGCCTACGACTAAATGATTACGCCGCCTCCAAGAAGATGGCCATTCGCAGCACCTACTTCCAACACACACTCCCGTATCGGTACACCAGGAGATCACCACTGCAGACAGAATCACAAATCGACCACGTTCTGATTGATGGACGTTCTTCGACATTATCGACATCAGGATATATCGTGGCGCTAACATAGACTCTGATCACCACCTGGTGATGGTTAAACTGCGCTTAAAACTATCCGTCATCAACAATGTTCGGTACCGACGACCGCCGCGGTACGACCTAGAGCGACTGAAGCTACCTGATGTCACCACTGCATACGCGCAGCATCTCGAGGCAGCGTTGCTGGAAGCGGTTGAGCTCGATGGGGCCCCTCTTGAGGACTGCTGGAATACAGTCAAATCTGCCATTAACGACGCAGCGGAGAACAACGTCAACGGAACGATTGGTTCGACGAAGAGTGCAGACAGACTCTGGAGGAGAAGGACGCAACGCGGGCGGTCACGCTGCAGCAAGGTACCTCAAGGTAGCTTATTTTGTAAACAAACATTGGAAGGCAAATTCCTGTAAAAGTAAGCATTTACTGAGAAAACCATGGTATGTTTCAGACAGAATAAGCTTTCATATTTCAGATGAGAGAATTAGTTTAGTAGAAAAATGCTTGCATTCTACAGAATCGACAAAACAATGTTTGTTAAAAAAATAAGTAACGCAAAAAATCGCAAATGAGTCCCGATATTTGAAATCATCAGTGTTGCCAGTTTCACACAACTTATCAGACTCCTCTCAACAGCAAGTAAGCTCTACAACTACAACTACTGGATTATGCATGCCATTGCGTTGTTGAGAGTTTCGTAACATTATTGATCATTTGAATGCATGTTTGGAGAACTACTGATGATGACGTCTACCAATTATCCTAATAAGTAAAATAAGCTAGACATGATGAGCTCAAATGTTTACGATACAAAAAGCTATTTCCATTCCTTGTTCCGCTATACCAACACTTGTCGCTCGGAAAACTGTTTTAGTATGTTGTGCGGATGTAGGTACACTATACAGACAGCAACTACAAATTACTCTTCTTCCACCATTGAGTTTAATTATTTCCTCAAGTTCATACGAGAGTGCTACGGTTGGTTGACAGGCGCCAAAGGGAAATGGTACAAAATATCATCCGTAAGCTGTTTTTGCTCTTCTCGTACACTTATAAAACTTCTGATAGGAATTCTGTTGATCCGTAGTGTTGTGAAGCTATCGACTCGGCTCTATTAACTGAAGTGATGGTTTTATGTGTTGTATGTATGTGCGTACTGACACATGCACTTACTCATTTTTAGGTAACATCAACCGGCTTAGCTAAACAGATAATTGTGTTCCGAAGGTATTGTGAAATCATCGTTTTTAAATTACAAAATATCTAGGAGGAGCAGTAATCTTCTTCTTCTATATATATTAAAACCAATCTATGTATGTTCGATAACCACTTCTGAACCACTTAGCCGATTTCAACTAAATTTGGTACACACATTATCTATCCTCAGAGGAAGTTAACAAAGGGGTGGGAGGGTCATTTAGGAAAGGGGAGGGGTTTTGTTTAGAAAACGAACAATTATGTGTAACTTTCATCTCCCAGGACCGATTTCAACCAAATTTTGTACACATATTCACTATAAGGAAACAATCATATGAGAGATTTTGGGAAAGGGGAGGGTCTGGAGGAGGGGTATTGTTCAGAAAACGGGTAATTTAGAGTAAATTCTGAACCCTGCACCGATTTCAACCAAATTTGATACACACATTCTCTACCCTAAAGAAAAGATAACAAATGGGGTGGGGCGGTCATTGTAAAAAGAGGGAGGGTATGGGGGAGGGTTGTCTTTATAAAACGAGCAATTCAGTGTTACTCCCAACTTCCAGTACCCATATCAACCAAATATTGTACACATATTCACTAAGAGAAGTCGATCACATGGAAGTGTAATTTGGGAAAGAGGGAGGGGTCTGGGGGAGGGTATTGTTCAGAAAACAGGCAATTCAGTGTTTCTTTTGAACCCTGGACCGCTTTCATCCAAATTTGGTACACACATTCTCTATCCTAAGGAGAAAATAACAAAGGGGTGGGATGATCATTGGGAAAAGGGAGGGTAAGGGGAAGGGTTGTCTTTAGAAAAGAGCAATTCAGTGTAACACCTAACTCCCAGGACCAATTTCAACCAAATTTGGTGCACACATTTTCTATCCTAAGGAGAAGATAACTAAGGAGGTGGGAGGGTCATTTTGGAAAAAAGGGAAGTTATGGGGGGAAGGGGTTGTCTTTAAAAAATGAGCAATTCAGTGTAACTCCCAGGATAAATTCCAACCAGATTTGGTACACTTATTCTCTATTTTTGGAAGATGTTTATTGAAAAGGTAGGGCCAAACAAAGATATAAAAATATATTGATACAAAGGTTCAATTCTATGAGCGGTAGATCTACCTCTGTGGGTTTCGTGCTACAGCATTGGACATTTTAATTCTATAATTTACTTTTCAGTCCCTAGCAAAGCCGGATACATATAGCTATTAGCTATCTATATATCTCGGATACTTATTCAACGTATGTGACGTATGTGATTTTGTAAACAAAAATTTAAACGTTGATTTCTGCAATCTGATAGCACTCCCACGCAAACTATCGCCACATACAGGTAGGGGAGGTTTCGGCTACATGTTCGTTGTATTGGTTTGCGTGGGAGTGTCATCATATTTGACAAATCGACGTATGCATCTTTGTTTACAAAATCACATACGTCGTTTTGAATAAGTTGCCGAGATATATAAACTCAATGTTTGTATGTTTGTGTGTGTGCTCCAGCCTAACTTCTGAACCCATTATTGTATTGTTTAGTTATCGATCAATTCAACCATTTATCGAAATCATGGTTTGCCCAACGTAAAAAGCAATGATTAATGTGTTTCCTTCTGGATGGTGAATGTGATCCCTTCTTTAAAAATAGACGTTTGCTCGGAATAAGGCATCGGTGGATGTTTGTCCTTCTTTAGAAATAGACGTTTGCCCGGAATATGGCGATTATGGGTTCGCTCCCTTTTCCAAAATCAGTCAATGTTTTCAAATGAAATCTGCCTTCTTTTGATCAAATGATGAAGTATCGATAAGATAACGCAATTATCCTGTTGACCAATTGGTTTATTCATTTTCCGATTGTGAAAAAAAAACTGCGAATCAAACTGGCAATTCCGAGCAAGGCCGGGTACATAAAGCTAGTTTCTATAAATAAATACAACTAAATGTGAAGTGACTAACATAATAGGATATATTTTTTAATATTAGTATTTCTTCTAATTATTTTAAATGAAAAAGCATAAAAAACTGAATTAGAATTTAAGGTAACCTATATGTACTCAGATAGATTGTCTATGGAACTAAATATTTCGTACAGAAGGTTTACTATGCGTTTCCAACCAAACTCCCCTATAGTGATAGTACAAAGTTTCAAATTGACCCATTTTCCAATTACCGTACACTCCGAATGCCAAGTTGAAATCAACCAAAACTGAAAGGATAACAACATCATCTCCGTGCTATTTTCACCAAGTTGTGCTGCTGCTCTTGATCCACTCCCGTTTCCGACAGCACTATGAGACAGTTAAAACTAACCGTTGTTTGTTATTCTGATGCAGTTTCAAGATTCGAAATGAAACAATATTAGTTTTTTTTTAATATTTTACGTTTTTTAATATTTTACACCTTTTTGCTGGTATATAGAAATGTCTCACAAATTAAAGGAAATCCCCAATGAACAGCTTGTTTTTCATTGCTGACTATTTTAGTGTTCCCTGGAGAATAATGTTATGTCTGTATACAGTTGAGGACACTTTTCAAAATGTTTGGCCACTGTGCATAAGTTCTGCGCTCCTTCATCCACTGTAGCATCGTTCCTACGGCGTTGTACCGTATGGTTCTTGGTCGTCACCCAGAAGGAGCCACGAGTTAACGGTGGAATGGAGATACTATAACGTAATTTGAACCATTGTCATTTCACCACACAACAACACGACACCATGCGGAAGTGAGCTTTCATGTTCCATAAGGTGGAGGCGATGGTTGTTGTCTGTTCTGCGCTACCTTTGTTGAACGGTCTGAAATGGGAATCCTCAGCGAAACATTTGATTAAAACTATGCTAATCAACAACGGCGAAAGATAGACAGCAACGAATGGTTGGAAGCTTGGAAGCTGTGAATTAGGATTTGATTACAGCTCAGAGGTGATACAGAAGATTGCTCAGTCCAATGAAAATGTTATAAGAGCAATCTTTTCCTTTGTATTCGTATTTTTTTATCTTCATGATTCAAAGTGTCACACTTATAATCATTTTATAATTGAGTGATACACAATGAGTTCATCAGTTTGAATAACGATTGCGCGTCTCAGAAAGACAATTTAACATTTTTACATTCTTTTACTACGCATTCGTTTTTTTTTGCGGAAATCTCCTGTTGATCTATTTCCTCACGAGACGATGAATTTCCAAAAAAAAATGGTCTCTATCTCTTAGGGAAAGTCTTTTGAATTTCGGAGAGAAATTATTTTCTTATCCAGTAGATTTTTTTTCAAATTGCATGTTATTTCTCAATAGCTAGCTGAAGATTGATTGTCTATCTGAACTGTTACTAGCATTCCAATTAATTAATATAGACGCTGCCAGTGTATCAGTTTGTTGTGTAACCATTTTTTTTTATTAATTCTTAGCACACGGCTAAGAAGGGCCCCAAATGAATACCAAACACGGTTACCAAAATATGAGCTCTAGTAGCAAGAAAGGAAATGGTGATCACTCACATCTTCTAAAGTTCGTTTCCTTGTGAAGTTTGAAGTCTTGAGTTTTTTTTATAAATCACGTACCTGAACACAGTTTTGAGCGAAAAGGAAAATTATCCACGAGCGTTTTTTTTACTGCGTCCCTAGGACGCTTATAACTAGCGGCAGTTACACCAGAACGCCATATTTCTTTGCGGCTACTAAGTTCCTAAGTGCTTCTCCGGGGTGAACACTACCGAGTAGTACAGTTGTGCCAGCCGACGTTTTGTCATCTGTTAGCTGTTAAACCATGCTTTTTCTCGATGACTTCCGCTGATCAAAACATATCCGACGAACAACGTCCTGCGAGCGGTGCGTATTGTGCGAGCAGATCGTCCCAATCAGGGCTTGGCAGGACCGAACTAGTGGAAATCACCGAGCCTGCAGACATTCCGCCAGGGGTGCCGCGATTTATCCGTATTCCCGAAGATTCTTTCTCGTTGGAACCGCCTGGGACCCCGAAGAAAAGAGGACTTTTGCGCTCATCCCGGAAGCTGCCGCTGGTTCAACCAGCAGCTTGGAGCTGTAGGCCGGTTTCCTTCTGGGACAGCGCAATAACTGCCGGAGTCATAACGTTACATTGGCGGAGTGTTCTAAATAATAAAACACTATCATCCTTATTTGCTATGTTACAGTTTTAGTTATTATTAATACGTTTCAATTGCCTCTGGCAGTTAGGATTTTTCCTCTGGTTGAATTGAACCATGTAGGAATTACAATGTTTTCAACTTAAACTAAACCTAACCTAATTTATACTAAGGGTACAAGGAGCTAATCCTTGCAATAGAAGCAGGTCTAAAAATTTGTTTGTAAATCAAAAGTTTGTTCTTAAGACAAAGTTTTGGTTTTGTGTTTATAAGTGGATATAGACACTTAATATATTTGTTACATTTGACTTGAAGGCCTTCAATGTGATTTTTAAAAGTTAATTTATGGTCTAGCAGAAGTCCTAAATATTTGGCTTCGCTAGACCAATTAATTTGAACCCCATTCATTTTACGTTTTTAATATTTTACACCTTTTTGCTGGTATATAGAATTGTCTCACAAATTAAAGGAAATCTCCAATGAACAGCTTGTTTTTCATTGCTGACTATTTTAGTGTTCCCTGGAGAATAATGTTATGTCTGTATACAGTTGAGGACACTTTTCAAAATGTTTGGCCACTGTGCATAAGTTCTGCGCTCCTTCATCCACTGTAGCATCGTTCCTACGGCGTTGTACCGTATGGTTCTTGGTCGTCACCCAGAAGGAGCCACGAGTTAACGGTGGAATGGAGATACTATAACGTAATTTGAACCATTGTCATTTCACCACGATCTGATAAATAATTTTGGATCAGTTTAATGATGTATAGAGGAAAACTAGAATTCATCAATTTTACAATCAAACCTTCATGCTAAACACTGTTAAATGCATTCTCTATATCAAGAAGAGCAACTCCAGTCGAATATCCTTCAGATTTGTTAAGCCGAATTAAATTCGTAACTCTTAATAACTGATGGGTGGTTGAATGCCCATGGCGAAAATCAAATTGCTCATCAGCAAAAATGGAATTGTCATTAATATGAACCATCATTCTATTTAAAATAATCTTTTCAAACAGTTTGCTTATTGAAGAAAGCAAACTGATTGGGCGATAACTAGAAGCCTCAGCTGGATTTTTGTCCGGCTTCAAAATTGGAACAACTTTGGCGTTTTTCCATTTATCTGGAGAGTATGCCAATTGAAAACATTTGTTAAATAAATTAACCAAAAAGGCTAAAGAGCTCTCAGGAAGTTTTTTATTAAGTATGTACGAGTCCTCGAGGGTGAGTAGAGTACACTGTTTAAACAACTGTTGTCTTCCTTTTACTTCCGCTTATTAAATTCCACTAACGCGGTCGGTTAGTGGAATTTAGGCGGTCGGTCAACTGTACACCAACTGACCCGAGTTACCAACGTCCTCAGACGGAACAAGTTTGTCTCGAAAACATCCGCCATGGCCTTACTCGATGTCGAGAAGGCATTTGACAATGTATGGCATGATGGCCTGGTGTACAAACTACAACGCTACAATCTTCCCAGCTACCTGGTGAAAATCATCAACAATTACCTGTCGGCAAGGACATTCCGGGTCTCAATCAGCGGAGCGAGTTCCAATGCGCACAACATCGTCGCAGGCGTTCCCCAGGGCAGTATCCTCCGGCCCCTGCTTTTCAATCTGTTCACCTCCGACATGCCAGAACCTCCAGAAGGCGGCATTCTGTCTCTGTTCGCAGATGACACATCCATCGTCTACAACGGTAGAGTGATCAGAGCGCTAGTGGCAAAACTCCAACGAGGCCTGGATGCCCTGACAGAGTACCTCACCAGCTGGAAGATCTGTATCAACGCGGCGAAGACCCAGGTCATCATTTTCCCCACTCCAAATCCCTAAACTTGTTCCGCCTGGGGACTGTTAAATCATCCTCAATGGCACGACTGTGGAATGGGCCAATGAGGCCGACTACCTTGGCTTGACCCTCGACAGCAAGCTTATTTTCAGGCAACAGGTTGACAAAACGGTGACAAAGTGTAACGTCTTGTTGAAACTACTGTACCCTTTGATCAACTGCCGGTCGTCATTGTCCCTGAAAAATAAGCTTGCTGTCTACAAGCAAATCATCCTCCCTGTGATCGAATATGGCATGCCGGTCTGGGAGAGCTGCGCTAAAACCCACCACCTCAAACTTCAACGGGTCCAAAACAAATTCCTGAGGATGATCCTCAACACCCCTCCCAGGACAAGAACATCCGAGGTCCACCGTCTGGCCGGAATAAAAACCTTACATGAACGCGAAAAGTTTAGGGTCCGTTGCTTACATTCGGATCAGGCTCCAATTAGGGCGCTAGTTCCAATCTAGGTTATCAAATTTCTTATTGTAAATATTAGTGTACATAGTAGTTAGGTTATCAAATTTAAAAAACACCTCAGCGCCTCCTAAAGGCCGTCATGATATATCATATTAACACTTAAATAACAATGTAAACATAAAAATTTAAAATTGAAGTTGGAGGGCCAAGCCGGCCGAGCACTGTACATGTAAAAAATAATTGTAGAACAGAAAATGAAACAATAAAGAAGAATTTTACTACTACTCCACTAACGAATTAGTGGAAGTAAAAGGAAGACAACAGTTGTTTAAACCGTGTAACATTTTCCCCTAAGACGCTCGCAAATAATTATTCATTAGTAGAGTAGATTGTAACTTGTATTTTTCTGTTGCATAATGAATCTACAAGTATGAAATCTCAAGTCTAATATTAATTGTTATAGAAATTATTAGCGTTGACTTGTAGTTTCTTTTACTAGTATGAATGGTGCTGTAATTTAATTCACAAGTAGCTTCCATTTCATTATTTCAGCTGTACAAAGCAAATATGCATGTTTTGCATATGCATATGTAACGACTTAACAGAGAAATAACCTTTCATTCGAACTGCTTCAAATTACCATATAGTGAAAAACTAAGCACTAAGAATAAATTTCTCGTTCCAATAAAATAACTGAAAATTATGAAACTTTTTAAATGACTGGAGATAGCAGAAATTCTTTGAGTGCTGACATCAAGTAGTAAAATGGTGAGGGCGCACTTGGGATCCTACATTCCCTAGGTCACATCAGGTAGTTTATTGTGTCGTCAGCACTAAATTGTATTCCAACATCCGACGTTTTACTTCCGAACTTACTTCCGACATCATTAAAGTAAAAACAAAATTTGAGTTTGCCACCAACACATTGTTGGAAGAGCGTTCGGCATATAGACAATATAGATTCCATAGATTGCATAGCGCAGGCACGGTTGGGTCGATTCGATTAAGTGCGATTTCCACTTTTTCACAGTGTACCACGCGAATTTGACATCACGCGTTCCGTTGCTTGGATTGCAATCGTGACGTCATGCTCGTTTGGCTACACTAACTGACAGTTCGTTTGGCTACACTCGCCTTCGCCTCAGCTCGTCTATGGAACTTATGCGGAAGGGCCGTTTGGCCGAATACCGTTCGGCCGAATGTCATTTGGCCGAAGGCCACTAGGCTGAAAGTTGTTTGGTCGAATATACCATTTGGTCGAACAGACCATTAGGCCAAAAGTCATTTAACCGACATTGACGACATTTGGCCGAATAGGACAATTGGCCGAATAGGACATTTGGACGATTAAGAAATTTGTTTATTTATTTTGTTTATTTATTCATTATTATTAATATCTTTATTAATGAGGTTTTCGGCCCTGGACCGGTTCGCCTCGTGCTTATTTATTCATTTTGTCGTCAAACAATACCAAATTAACAATTTTATGCATCTTCTCTATATATATAAATGAGTTTGCATTTCCTTTGAGGCAATATAACTCACGAACGCATGAACTGATTTGCAAGATTTCACCACTAATCGCTTGTCTTGAAGTCAGCTGACTCTATATATATATACGGTTTATATGCGTTTCTTGATATGGAGCCCACACTATAGTACAATATTTCATGTGGGGCCTTATATATGAGATATATAATGTCTTGAATGTGTATTGGTAACTTTTGATGAATCCAAGTTTGTTACTCGCCTTATATATGATGCTATTGCATTGCTGGATCCTGTACACCTCCGGTGGTGCAAAGGGCCGACTTGAAAGATCTCCATCCTGAGCGTTGCCCGGCTATCGCTTTAACCTGTTGCCAGGTTAGATTTCGGTCGACTTCTTTTATTTCTTTATTGAGGCTTCGTCGCCATGAGCCTCTGGGTCTGCCTCTGCTGCGATGTCCCGCTGGGTTCCAGTCTAATGCTTGTTTACAGATTTCGTTTCCGCCCCTACGTAGAGTGTGGCCGACCCAGCCCCACTTCCGATCCCGAATTTCTGTTGCTATCGGCCTCTGGTGACAACGACGATGGAGCTCATTGTTTGAGATCCAGTTGTGAGGCCACCAGGCCCGAATTATATACCGCAGGCATCTGTTAATGAACACCTGCAGCCGTTGAGTGTTCTCCACTGATACACACCATGTTTCGCTGGCGTATAACAGCACAGATTTCACGTTAGAGTTGAAAATTCGTATTTTGGTGCGTTCACTTATCTGCCTGTTTTTCCAGATATTTCTTAAACTCGCAAAGGCAGCCCTTGCTTTCTTGATCCGTGCGCCTAGGTCGATCTTGGTACCGCCGTCCGACGCCATTTGGCTACCAAGATATTGGAAGTTTTCAACATTCTCCACTGGTTGCCCGGCTACTGTGAAACTGGAAGGAGTCGCCGTGTTTACATCCAACGATTTGGTTTTGTTGACGTTGATGACTAAACCTGCCGAAGAGGAGCGCTCGGCAAGGTCGTTGAGCTTACTCTGCATATCAGAGCGCCGTTGCGCGAGGAGTGCAACATCATCCGCCAATTCGAAGTCATTTAGGTGCTCCATGGTTATAGGCTGCCATAACAGCCCGCGGTTTGGTTCACGGTCAATCGCATCTACCAGAATCTCGTCGATTACGATGAGGAACAGTAACGGTGATAGAATACATCCTTGCCTCACACCAGCTACGACCCGGATAGGGTCGGACAAGACCCCATTGTGCAGCACTCTACACGAGAAGGCCTCGTACTGTGCCTCGATGAGGCCGATGATTTTCTCAGGAACTCCCTTGCGTCTCAGGGCGCCACACATATTCTCGTGATTGAGACGGTCGAAAGCTTTTTCGTAGTCAATGAATACCAAGTAAAGAGGCTTTGGAATTTGGAATTCGTTGACCTGCTCCAGAATTATGCGGAGCGTGACAATATGGTCCACACAGGATCTTCCGGCACGGAATCCGGCTTGCTGCCGCCGGAGAGTCGCATCGATCTTCTCCTGAATCCGGGCTAGGATAATTTTGCACAGAACTTTGAGAACGGTACACAGCAACATAATGCCTCGCCAGTTATCGCATACAGTCAGGTCACCCTTTTTCAGGACACCTTCACTAAGATTCCTTGCATCCAGTCGACCGGAAAAGTTGCGGTGTCCCAGATATTACGAAATAAACGACGCAGTAGTTGAGCGGATGTCATGGGGTCAGATTTGAGCATCTCGGCTGATATGCGATCGACCCCTTGGGGCTTCAATCGATTTCATGCTTTGGATGGCTGTTTGAATCTCTAGCAGTGAGCTTCGGTATTGATGCGTATTATACGTCGGATCCTAGGCAGATCATGCCGAGGTGGTGGTGGCCTGGCTGTCACTTGAAAAAGATGTTCGAAGTGCTCGAACCAGCGTCGGTCAATAACTGATCATTCGCGTCTTTCACAGGCATCGTTGCATTCATCTTTGCCCCGCCTCAGCGTCGTGAGATATCGTAGAGGAGGCGAATGTCCCCGGTTGCGGCGGCTCTCTCTCCTTCGTCGGCCAGAGAGTCTGCCCACGCTCGCTTGTCCCGTCGACATGAGCGTTTTACTTCCTTCTCAAGAGCCGCGTATCGTTGGCGGGCTAGAACTTTGGCTCCTCTGGTTTTTGATCGCTCTATCGCGGCTTTGGCTTCTCTTCGCTCCTTTATCTTCCTCCAGGTCTCATCGGTGATCCATTGTTTTCTCTGGGTGCGTAGTTCGCCCAGATTGTTCTCGCTGGTGGCGATGAAGGCATTCTTGATGGCGGTCCATTGGTCTTCCACGCTGCCACCTTCCGGAATATCTGCAGCACACGTCTCCAGTTCTTCAACGAAGGACCGTTTCACCGTGGCATCTTCCAGTCGGCGTGTGTTGAATCGTCGTCCAACTCTTTCCTCCTGCCGACGAATCCGCGCAATGCGCAGGCGTGTTTCGCCGATGAGGAGGTGATGATCAGACGCGATATCGGCACTACGTTTATTCCGTACATCAAGAAGGCTCCGTTTCCATTTTCGGCTGATGCAGATGTGGTCGATTTGATTTTCTGTAAAGCCGTCACGGGAGACCCACGTGACCTTGTGAACCGGTCGATGAGGGAAGAGCGATCCCCCGATCACCATGTCGTTATTACCACAAAATTCTGCGAACAGCTCTCCATTTTCGCTCATTTCTCCGAGACCATGGCGTCCCATAATGCGCTCATGGTTCGAGTTGTCGGATCCGATCTTCGCATTGAAATCGCCCAAACAGATCTTGATATCACCCTTCGGAATTCTATCTACGACGGCATTGAGTTGACTGTAGAAGTTCTCTTTGTCTTGCAGATCGGCAGCATCGGTTGGCGCATAACATTGGATTATAGTAAAGTTTCGGACCCGTGTTCTAAATCTGGCAACGATTATCCATTCACTTATAGGTTCCCACTTCATAAGCGCAGAGTGTGCCTGAGCGCTTACTAGGAAGCCAACTCCTCGATGACGGGGAGCGTGTTCACCTCGTAAACCAGAGTATAGCAGAACTTGTTCCGACGGTGTTTGGCCAACGGACTTCACTCAGTCCCAGGATCTCAAGCTTCATGCGGCGTGCCTCAATGGCAAGTTGTGCCAATTTACCCTGCTGGGCTAGGGTTAAAACGTTCCATGTTCCTATTCGTGTCCGTTGTTTCGCGCTAAGAGTCGTCGCCGTAAAATCAGTCCGTATTCTTTCATTATCGGATTCTCGAACAAATTGATGTTTCGGGAACAGTAGGTTGTTGGCCCAAGGTTCCCTATCCACCGGGATGGGGCTGCCATCTTAGGTGTAGCTTCCGGGGAATAGCATTTCATACTCAGCCGCTGGATGCCAGAACAGACGCTGTTGGAGCCGCACCTGGAGCCTGGTGGACAGACGCTCGATCAGTCGGGTCAAATTTGTTTAAAGTCCCACCCAACACCAGGACTAGGCTAGTGCGCTTTGAGCGGCACACGGTCGCTTTGATAGGGCCTGCTTGGGGACACATGCAGCTTTCTATAGAAGTTCAACAGAGCCCACTGTCGAACCCCACCACATCCTAGGCAGACCCCACAGGACGCACCCTCTCACTCTAGCTGATGTCAGAAGGACAACAGTGCCCAGGCTGCACTACCAGCTAAGTACGCAACCCTTAGCTGGCGGTCAATTGTCATCGGAAGACCCGTGGAAGCGTGAGTATTGGAACTTGTGAGGACCAGAGCTATGTTGAGCGCCCCTTCCCGGATGTCAACTCACCATTTCGCAGCCCATGATGCTATTGTAATGGTCATTAAAACATTGCATAGAGTCAAGAATTACTCCTTAGTCTCTAACTTGATTGGACCTCTCCACTTGATTCTCATCCAGATAAACAGGTGTAGGTTCAACTTTATTTTTTCTTGTAAAAGAGATAGAGATACATTTTTGCACATTTCATTCAAGCAAGCTTTTTTTACATCAGTTGTGGAAAATATCTATTTTACTTTGGAATACAACATGATCAGTAGAATTACAAATCTCTAGAAACAGTTTCATATCATCTGCATATATTCAGACATTGAGGTGTTTCAAAACACGTTCTACATCATTTACGAACAAAATGAATAACAAAGGATCGAAATGGTAGAGGAACCCCGGATGTAACGAAGTTTTGTGGATACACTATTCTGAAATCTAACTCTCTGTGTTTTACCGGACAGGTATGACTGGATCCATTTTAGTAATCTCAGATTGAAACCAAGTTTATCTAATTTAAAAAGTAATAGATCAATATCAACTCTATCAAATGCCTTGCTGAAGTCTGTGTATAATGTTTCGACATCATGCCCTCTGTCCATGGCGTCAATAGATAATGAAACAAATTGGAACAATTGGCCGAACAGGATATTAGGCCGAATAGAACATTTGGCCGAATATGTAGTTTGAAAATTGAGAAATGACGTGTAAAAAGTGAGACGTCTCAGACATCACAGGTACGTTCAAGAAATTCAAAATCAAGTTTATCTACGCTTTGAGGTAAAATAATATTTCACCTATTTTGAATCATGGCCTAGATGCAAATAAGCGAATAAGCTAATTGAAAAGTATTTTTATCAAGTTTATTTGTTTTCAAAAATACAATTTTATTTATAACAGTTACTGTTTGTGACTTTTATTTATAACTACAAAAACATTCGCGTATAATGTGTTATTTATTATTTTGCACCCAGCAGGAATAATAAAAAAAGCAAATGTTTTATTGATTTTGTTTAGTGAGACATTGCTATATGGCACCTACCTCAAATCAAAAGAATTTTACGCCATTATGTTTAACAACAGTAGTTGTTCAGACAAATATATCAATACATACTTGTATATTAATTTATATTAAAATGCAATAAAAGAATAATTTTCTATACAACTAGCGACATCATGCACTATATTGGTTGGGACAAATCTTTTTTAAATATTTGTAAAAATTTTGAAACGCGCTCATTATTTTATTTGCTTGAAAAAAGCTTAGAAAACGAAAGCATTCTGGATCATAGTATTTGAATGGACAGGGCACAAAGTTGAGCAAGACATATTTCTAAGTTGCTACTCAGTCGTAATTCAGATCACCCACTCCTTCCTCTTTCCACAATAAAATTTTCTGGTTACGTCACTGATTTACCAGATTTATGTTTTTTTTAAAAGAAATTTGATTCTATTACTGATGACAGACATTTTAAAGTAATGTGCCATCAGAGAGTGCGATACGTTGATCAGCATAGCAGTTCAGCCTTTAAAAAAACATGATTGAGCCATTTTTCACACACGAAAGTGCTAGTAGGGGAAGGTGGTCGGTTGCTGGCACTGGTCGGTTGTCGGCACTCCGTAATAACTTTTGACAGAAAACAGATGTGGTCATTTTGACATTTGCCATACGTGTGCTATGTAAGCACGAAAATATGCCCATTTCCGAAGCATATAGAAGCTTTTGTTTCGTTTTACAGAGAAAACACTTTTGTCAAGTGAAAACCCACTCCAAAGTTTTTTTTGGTCATTTTCTTAGTGCTATAAACCGTAAAACGATCGAAATGGTGAGTGCATTACGTATTTACAAAGCAAATTTACTCTATTTTGTGATTCAATATTGAATGCCATCGTAGCGGTCACAATTTAACTATTATTTTCATTTTTCAAAAGGGTTATTTATTTCGGTTGTCGGCACCCAGATGATTATCTAAGGAAATCATCAGTTTATTGGCTAATGCCAGGCTATAAGTCAAGTTGTTAGCAAACCGAACAATTTTGAAATCTTCATGAAATGTGTATTATGTACACTGGATTTTGTTTTTACGTGATTTACATTTTCTCAATTTTCCACTCATCCTAAATGTTTAACGCATATTAATTATCATGCGATTTTTCTTCGATTTATTCTGGATTTTTTTAAACATGTTGCGAAGAGTTTGGTGGTAAATTGAAGTCACACGATCAAAAATACGAGCGAAAAAAAATCGTGTAAAAACAAAATCCTGTGTACTTAAATGTAATAAATTTCATTGCTTTTGACACAATAAATCTTGATTTTTCCAGCCATAACGCCCCCACTTCATAGTTTTTCATTTTGAGTGGGTTTTTTAAGGGTGTCGACAGCCAACCACCTTTTTCGAAACGGCACAAAATCAACGATTTACAAAATTGGTAATAACATTTTTCCAATAGATGAAATAAAACGAATCTCTCGACTAGTTATTAGCTTATGCTTATATGCTTCCATTCGTATGCAAAGTTATGGACCAAAAACAAAAGGATGCCGACAACCGACCACCTTCCCCTAATATAAGCGAACTCCTTTTACACAATTGGTGCCAACCAACCTAAGAAATCCTCTTGGTACCATTTTCAGGAAACTTTTCCTGAAACATTCCTGTCGTAACTTCATTGAAGCACACGTCCGTCGTCAACAAAATCGTTTCAAAACTGATTCATTCGTGTTGGGCTCAGTGCATACACGCTCAATCCAAAAAGCCTAATTCTGAATGGTCAGACTAACTTATCGAAGGAGATTTTTTTTCTTCATATACCTAATGCTATTACTACAATTCTTTCTGCCGGAATTCTGGAAAATTCATTCCCCAATTTCCGGAATTCTGGAGATTTGCCCCCGCTTTGAATAGTGGGGAATTGCTTTCCCCACTCCAGGTATTTTGGAGTCATCAAGCATTCCGTGGACTTCTCTAATTCTGAAAAAATCCTTCCTTAAAACATTTGCGAAATTTCTTCTCCAGGAATTCAGCAAACCTCATATTTCAAGAATATACAGTTATTCCTTTTCTAAGAATTCTGAGAAATTCCTGCCTGGAATTCTGAGGATATACCCTTTCAGATGTTTTGGACATATCTTTCTCCAAGAATTTCGGGGAATTTCAAAAATTCTTCCTCTGCAATTCTAGGGAATTCCTGCTCAATGCATTCTGGTGAACTAATTCTCAAAGCATTCTGGGTACTTCTATCTCCAGGAATTCTGAAAAATTCTTTATCTAGGAGTTGTGAGGACTTACTTTTACCACCGAAAATTCTTTCAACTCAGGTATTCCTTTTTTCCAAATTCTCAAGAAATCTCCCTCCACATACTCTGCAGGGAATTATTTTTCACGAATTCTTGGCAGACGTTCTACAAGAATTCTTGCTTTAGGATTTTTGAAGAATATGCCCTTAAGAAACTTCGGGAGATTCCTCCTTCAAGAATTCTTTCCACATAATTCCTCCGGAATTTTTCAGGAATTTTGGGGAATTGACGTTCCAAAAGTTCAGTGCAATTGCTTTCGCACGAATTTTGGGGAACCCCTCTCCTAGAAACAAAAATTCCTCCTTCTGAAATTTCGAAGAATCTCTCCTCCGATATTCTAGATAGTTTCTCTCGCTCTGACAACTTTTGGGAATTTCTCAATCTATGAGGAAATCAATCTATGAACTATGAGGAAACCTTCTCCCATGAATTATAGAAATTCACTTCCCCTTGCATTCTGGGGAATTTCTTTGACATGACTTCTGAAATGATCCTTCCAAGAATTCTGGAAGAGTTTTATTTTCCCTGATTTTTAATTCCCTCGAAGAATTCGATTGAATTTCAATTCAAACAAACAACAAAAGCTTTCGCATACTTTCTCGCCAGATTATGCCTACCGCTTTTAGTGCACGAAAAAATTCAAACAATTAAAAAAAGTATTGTTTGAAAGATAAATTTGGACTACGCCGATCCGAGCCGCCGCCGCCGTAGATCGTTACACAGGTCTATATCATTATTGATTTATTGACATTTATCGCAAAGCAATGAAAAATGGAATGGATAAATATCGCAAGCAAGCGACAAGTGTGAAGCGAAAAGAATTTGATTTTTTTGCATTGTTGAAATCGCTGTTATTCTTGCCTAATTCTTGTCCATCCAGAAACGGCTGGGGTAGTAGTATGGTGACTTTTACTCTTACCAAGCCAGGAAAAAAATAACAGAGATTTTTTTTATCAATCTCAATTATCATTTATCGTTTACTATTGTGGGTATACCCCGTTAGGCATAAGTACGTTAGGCATAACGGACGTTGGGCATAATGGACGTTAGGCATAATGGACGATAGGCATAAAATGGTTAATAACTCACTTTTAGTGAATAAATTTGTGTTCTCGATCATATTCCTAATCCTAGTCAAATAGTTAGTGTGATAAATGAATTTGAATAATCATGATTGACAATATTTGTACTCACTTCCTTTTGGACCCAACAATATTATCGAAAATCTTAAATGTTATTAAAAATCACTTTATTTACAATATTAGGTGGTCACTTCATCGTTTAGAACCAAGATTAGCACTTATAGCATTTAGGTAATCTTTCAAAGAAAATTGACTCTAGCTTTCAACTATTTTCAAAATCCTAGCCTCCCTGGCAACATCTTCGTGTTTTCTTTGGATGGTCGATGTGCCCGCCAGTATTCCGGATATCCAACCTGTAGAGTACTTGATTTTGATTTCTCGTTTTACTTCTCCTAGAATTCGTATGACGCTAATATGTTTCGCACCAACAATCTTAGTCCAACGACTATGCCAACTCTCAGCTTGGTTGCTAGTCCGTGAAACATTATCCAAAACGTTAGTATGAACTGACCAGAAGGAGGGTGGAAAAAGAGGTGAAATTTTAGCTGCCTTCTTCGCTTTTCCGGACTGTTTGTTCCGACCACAAACGTATGTTTCTTCAACATAAGCCAGGAATGACATCATTTTCTCCGGTGCTTCATGTTTTACACTCTCAAAGGCTTTAATATTGTCATCGGGCAGCAGGGACTATGTCCAAGGGGTTGACGATCGCTCCCCAGGCCATCTGTGAGTTGTGGGGCTTGGCTTGCCTAGGATGTGGTGGGGTTTGAGAGTGGGATCCTGTTAATTTTCTATAAAAGCTGCATGTATCCGCAAGTAGGCCCCACCAAAGCGACCGTGTGCCGCTCAAAGCGCACAAGCCCAAGTCCTGGTGTTAGGTGGGACGCTAAACAGCCCTGACACGACGGCCCTCCGACGAGACAGGAGGTTTGCGCAGGCCCAATAAGCCGCCTAGAAAACCAATCATTACGAACAATATAAGAGATAATGCGACTCGATATAATCGGCAAAGACCTAGGCGACGAATACAGGATCACGATTGGAAGCTTGGAACATGGAATTGCAAGTCGCTAGGTTTCGCAAGTTGCGACAGGATGATCTACGATGAATTACATCCTGCAACTTCGACGTCGTGGCGCTGCAGGAGATTTGCTGGACAGGACAGAAAGTGTGGAAAAGCGGGCATCGAGCGGCTACCTTCTACCAAAGCTGTGGCACCACCAACGAGCTGGGAACCGGCTTCATAGTGCTGGGAAAGATGCGCCAACGCGTGATTGGGTGGCAGCCAATCAACGCAAGGATGTGCAAGCTGAGGATTAAAGGCCGTTTCTTCAACTATAGCATCATCAACGTGCACTGCCCACACGAAGGGAGACCCGACGACGAGAAAGAAGCGTTCTACGCACAGCTGGAGCAGACATACGATGGATGCCCACTGCGGGACGTTAAAATCGTCATCGGTGACATGAACGCACAGGTAGGAAGGGAGGAAATGTATAGACCGGTCATCGGACCGGATAGTCTGCACACCGTATCGAATGACAACGGCCAACGATGCATAAACTTCGCAGCCTCCCGCGGAATGGTAGTCCGAAGCACCTTCTTTACCCGCAAAAATATCCACAAGGCCACATGGAGATCACCTAACCAAGAAACGGAAAACCAAATCGATCACGTTCTAATCGACGGTAAATTCTTCTCCGACATCACGAATGTCCGCACTTACCGCAGTGCGAATATTGAATCCGACCACTACCTCGTTGCAGTATGCCTGCGCTCAAAACTCTCGACGGTGTACAACACGCGTCGAAGTCGGACGCCGCGGCTTAACATTGGGCGGCTACAAGACGGTAGACTAGCCCAAGAATACGCGCAGCAGCTGGAAGTGGCACTTCCAACGGAAGAGCAGCTAGGCGCAGCATCTCTTGAAGATGGCTGGAGAGATATTCGATCCGCCATTGGTAGCACCGCAACCGCTGCACTAGGCACGGTGCCCCCGGATCAGAGAAACGACTGGTATGACGGCGAATGTGAGCAGTTAGTGGAAGAGAAGAATGCAGCATGGGCGAGATTGCTGCAACACCGCACGAGGGCGAACGAGGCACGATATAAACAGGCGCGGAACAGACAAAACTCGATTTTCCGGAGGAAAAAGCGCCAGCAGGAAGATCGAGACCGTGAAGAAACGGAGCAACTGTACCGCGCTAATAACACACGAAAGTTCTATGAGAAGTTAAACCGTTCACGTAAGGGCCACGTGCCACAGCCTGATATGTGTAAGGACATAAACGGGAACCTTCTTACGAACGAGCGTGAGGTGATCCAAAGGTGGCGGCAGCACTACGAAGAGCACCTGAATGGCGATGTGGCAGACGAAGATGGCGGTATGGTGATGGACCTGGGAGAACGCGCGCAGGACATAATTCTACCGGCTCCGGATCTCCAGGAAATCCAGGAGGAGATTGGCCGGCTGAAAAACAACAAAACTCTGGGGTTGACCAACTACCAGGAGAGCTATTTGAATACGGTGGTGAGGCAGTGGCTAGAGCGCTGCACTGGGTCATTTCATTACCAAGATTTGGGAGGAGGAAGTTTTGCCGCAGGAGTGGATGGAAGGTGTCGTGTGTCCCATCTACAAAAAGGGCGATAAGCTGGATTGTAGCAACTACCGCGCAATCACATTGCTGAACGCCGCCTACAAGGTACTCTCCCAAATTTTATGCCGTCGACTAGCACCAACTGCAAGGGAGTTCGTGGGGCAGTACCAGGCGGGTTTTATGGGCGAACGCTCCACCACGGACCAGGTGTTCGCCATTCGCCAAGTACTGCAGAAATGCCGCGAATACAACGTGCCCACACATCATCTATTCATCGACTTCAAAGCCGCATATGATACAATCGATCGGGACCAGCTATGGCAGCTAATGCACGAACACGGCTTTCCGGATAAACTGACACGATTGATCAAAGCGACGATGGATCGGGTGATGTGCGTAGTTCAAGTTTCAGGGCATTCTCGAGTCCCTTCGAAACCCGCAGAGGGTTACGGCAAGGTGATGGTCTTTCGTGTTTGCTATTCAACATCGCTTTGGAAGGGTAATACGAAGAGCAGGGATTAACACGAGTGGTACAATTTTCAATAAGTCCGTCCAGCTATTTGGTTTCGCCGACGACATAGATATTATGGCACGTAACTTTGAGAAGATGGAGGAAGCCTACATCAGACTGAAGAGGGAAGCTAAGCGGATCGGACTAGTCATCAATACGTCGAAGACGAAGTACATGATAGGCAGAGGTTCAAGAGAAGACAATGTGAGCCACCCACCGCGAGTTTGCATCGGTGGTGACGAAATCGAGGTGGTAGAAGAATTTGTGTACTTGGGCTCACTGGTGACTGCCGAAAATGACACCAGCAGAGAAATTCGGAGACGCATAGTGGCTGGAAATCGTACGTACTTTGGACTCCGCAAGACGCTCCGATCGAATAGAGTTCGCCGCCGTACCAAACTGACAATCTACAAAACGCTAATTAGACCGGTAGTCCTCTACGGACACGAGACCTGGACGATGCTCGTGGAGGACCAACGCGCACTTGGAGTTTTCGAAAGAAAAGTGCTGCGTACCATCTATGGTGGGGTGCAGATGGCGGACGGTACGTGGAGGAGGCGAATGAACCACGAATTGCATCAGCTGTTGGGAGAACCATCCATCGTTCACACCGCGAAAATCGGACGACTGCGATGGGCCGGGCACGTAGCCAGAATGTCGGACAGTAACCCGGTGAAAATGGTTCTCGACAACGATCCGACGGGCACAAGAAGGCGAGGTGCGCAGCGGGCAAGGTGGATCGATCAGGTGGAAGATGACTTGCGGACCCTCCGTAGACTGCGTGGTTGGCGACGTGTAGCCGTATGGACGTATGGACCGAGCCGAATGGAGAAGACTCTTATATACCGCACAGGCCACTTCGGCCTTAGTCTGAATAAATAATAAATAATAGGTGGAACGAAAGCCAAAGCTTGCATATTTTTGAAGGTGCTGAGTACTGCTGGATCTTGGCAAAAATCATTCAACAATTTATGTTGTTGAACAAATTTGGAGAGATTTTGACTCAATTGGAAGAAGCAACCAGAATGCTTGGCATCTGGGAACCCAGCTTGGACGGAGTTTATCAGAGCCTTCTCGAAGTCCGTGATGATGTATTTTGGTTCCAGCTCAATTTCAATCGCATCTGGAAATTTAGTAAATAGTTTCAATTCATTATCGATGAACAATCTATAGTAAAATAACGGAAACTACGATATTTTTTATTTAGTATTGTAAAACTTAAAGGATCTCAGCACATGGATTCAAGAATGATAGAATTTATGCATTTATTTTGAAATCAGGAGTGTAAAAATGAAATGTTTTCAATGTGTTCCTTCAATGTGTACAAAATGGAAAAATGTGTAAAACTTGTTTGTAAAAATTAGTCACGTAAAAGAACTTCTTATGATATAAAGAATAGTTCTCTAAATTAAGTGTTCTCTTGAAATTAGTAACATAAAATAGTGTTTAAGATTTTTTTAAAGAACAGCTTGTGGTGTTAAGAATGGGAAATTTGATATTTTCTATTACCTTTCAGTTAAAAATTCTTTTTTTTTGCATATTAATTCTTATGTTACATTTTGAAGAATTAATTTGTTACGAGTTTGTATCAGAACATACCGGCTGCTTCAATGATTTCTTCCCATACTTTCCGATATAACGATTCGGTCTTGGAAGTCATCAAAATAAAACAAGCGGAACGGTCTGCTGATGTGTTGGCACAATACTCCCATGAACAGTAACGAGTTGCCGGAACAAACATGGTACTGTAGCAAACGTACCGTCCGTTACCCAGTATTTAGCCTCTCCTAGGCGTCGCAGGTTCTCATTCGTCCCGAAAATGAGAGCTCTTTCATTATTGTCCACCACATCAGCAATCAGTAACCGGTCGCCACTATCATCCTTTTGAAATTCTTCCGGAATCACAAAACCATCCAATGATGCCGGATCCGACGCTGGCTCCAGTTTGGAACAAACTCGTTCAATAATTTTCCTGTGCGCCGCACTGGAGATTTGGACTTGAACATCCGCCGAATACTCCGTCAATGTTCCTTGGATCAATTTTGATGCTCCACCTGTATAGGTTTCCGCCCTCCTTCTCAATTGGGCGCGAAAGTGAGCGATTTGACTGCTAGCTGGATTTGGGGGATGGTTATGTTCGGTGAGGCCCAGAACCTTATGTTGACCGTTCACCATTGTGGTCCTTGCTCTGGCTGGGCATTTTTTATGTGCATTAGCATTATGGCAGCGCTCGCGGCATTCCCAATAATATGTATTGTTCTCGATCTGCATGAGAGACAAATACAGCCAACAATAATTACATGCATTATCTACTAAAAGCCTATTAGATATAATTACCATTTTGCGATTGCAATGAAATATATATAGGGATATCGCCAACATATCGCCGCCACGCGCCGATTTCAAAATTGCGACTTCGATGTCCTCCATTTCGCTCATTAGATTAAGCTAACCGTACCAAACAACGCGACGTTGAAAACTAAGAAAGCCCACAACGGAGCAGGGTGTCCAATCTGTATGACCTTGACACTAGTTAATACTGCATAGATATCACAAGCCTATTGTAAATTGGAAAGTGAAACAAACAATGAAACAGTGCAGAATTGTTCGTTTTGTATTGGACGTAGAATGATTGGAGATCGCGTCCAGACGTGTTTTCTTCAGTAAGCCGAATGATCGGCCGGTCATCATAGTTTGATTCTGCTTTGTGCGGTAAGCAGAACGATCAGCCGATCACCGAAATTTTGTTCTGCTTTGTGCGGCCTTTGAACAAATAGTATTGTTTTCATCGATCAAACTACACGCTATACACGGCATACCGTTTACCAAAACGAAACCTGCCACACTCCCTACCCCATATATCTAACATCCCGGTGATCTCTCGTGGAAGTGCAGATGACTCGTCGGCTTCTATCAAAGCGAGTATCACGTCAACAATTTCCTACCTATTCCCTAATTGACCTGCATTCGGACACGGCCGGCGCTGGTATTGCTTATTTTTTGGGTCACCAGTTCTTACACATTGAAGATGATGTTAGTCATAAACTTCTGTTGGTTCTCTGTGTAACTACAGCTGACCTGGCAATAACGGAGGAGCAACCGTGGGCGGTCAATCATGCTCATGCTCATGCTCATGCTCATTGATATCACAAGCCTATTTTTCTCTGAATAATTACTTTGGTGCGTAAGCATTACCGGATTTTTTCACAAACGCGTGAAAATAAATTTGTGTTGAAATATCGATTTGGTTATAGCCTGTCAAGCTCATTACTCTTTGCGAGAGTGTGAACTATTATATATTATGAGACTGCATTCATTTCAACTGCTGTAACTACCATGCGTCTGCTGTTTTTTGTTTCTATTGTAGTAGCGTGGTAAGCGTTTATCACACACGTTGCTCATATCGCCAAATTTACCATTCTTTTTTTTCTCGCTTGTAAATAACTCTAGCGTGTATCATTCGGCAGTTAAACGAAGGATATGAAATAGATTGCCAGTAATAGAAGATAGAAGGAAACTAGATACAAAGAATGTGCACTTTATTAATAATGGTGGATGCTCATTAGAGGTAAATACATACCTTAGTATACTAACTTTTCCGTGAGATAATAAAAAAAACTTTTAATTCAAATCAACGAAAACTTATCATCGATTTTTTTTCGGCAACCCGTTAAGGAATTCGTTGCGTCGATGAGTAACGCAATAGGAAAAATAGGTTTGTTGAATGTCATCTTTCAAATAATAATTGTATAGGCTATGGAGGTCCACCTCGTACCTTCGGAATGATACTCCCTTAATTCGTATAATGAATTATAGCTATGAGTGCGAATCTCTGAAACCATTTATAAAAAAAAAATAGTTAATTGAAGCCTTTCTACGTACCTGAACGTTTTAGAGGTAATAATTTTTCGAATAAATAAGGGACATTTTTATACGGGGCCAATGACATCTTGAACGCTGAACAAAATGTCGTTTATATCAGAACTTTCTCTGAACGTCAACGACAGAACATTCAAAGGATTGTTCATATTGAAATCAATTATAATTATTAATGCGTCACTAAACATAGTCAGCTTGATACTGTTAGTCATTATTTATGATTGGATCAACGGAACCAACCACATGTACACAACCTACCCGATCGATCGACACTAACGGAGAGGTGTTTCTCTATCAAGCAATATCAATTTAGCTCTTTCTCAAATTATGCCTAACGTCTATTATGCCCAACGTATTTATGCCTAACGTCGCGGACCCTACTATTGTTCGGCCAAATGACCATTCCGGCGAAACGGTATTTTTAGCCCAATGCAATTCAGCAGAATGGCGTTTTCGCCCGAATAGTCTTTCCTACCAATCTACCGATTAGGCTAAATGGAGTTTTCATCCAAATGACCTATTCGGCGATCGACTTTTTCGGCTAAATTACCATTTCGGCTGTATATACATTTCGGGCAAATGATTTTTTCTTCCGAATGTCTTCTAGCCAAATTGGTTGCGGCCTTTCGTTTTACTCGGCCAAATGGCATATTTGGCCACACAACCTTCAGCTTAAAGGCCTTTGGCCAAATGACTTTCGGCCAAATGGCGCTTGTTTAACAAAGTGTAACGCGTGAAGAACGAGAAGCGAGATATAAAAAATTGTAACTAAATAAAGAATGGAAAGTGTTGAATACCAAGAGTGAGAAATGCGACTTTAAAAATACAGATAAAGGGAAGGCAAAGTTGGGAGTGATAAATCTATATACATAAAAATTAATTTCTGTCTGTCTGAACCTTATAGACTCCGAAACAGAGGTTTTTGGGGCCGGGGAAGGTTCTTAAGATGGTTTGAGACTCCTTCCCCATTTAGAAAGGAGGGCTCCCATACAAATGCGACATCATTTTTTTCATAACTCGAGAATTAATCAGAGAATAAATCAATTTTAGGCGAAACAAAGTTCGTCGGGTCTGCTAGTGAGAAATAAAGAGTGAGATTAAAATAATTAGAAGTGTGTAGAGGAAATTATGAAATAGAACGCATTTCTTCAATTCTTCACATAATTGATGTTTGATGTAGGCATTTATTGAGTTTAAAACAACACCCAAAAACAAGAAATGCGGAATAAGAAATGAAAAGTGTGGATAGAGAAACAACGGATGTCAAAAAATTAAAAATGATCAAGTTTAGATTTTATTTTATTTTTTCTATGCCTTGGTGTCCAATTTGAGTTGATATACAAATTAATACTACTACAAAAGCCAATAAGGATAGCGGGTGATCAAGATGCCATTCAGTAGGAAATCTGTTTGCATGATTAATTATCCAATCAGCAATTAAGGAAAAATCGTTTTCATGAAGTTTAATGTCCACCATAAATGTCAATTCTTGGTGATTGGATTTATCCATCATGGTACGTCTTAATACCTCTACAATGCTTCCGATGGTATTATCGTCAACTTGGCATATCATAGCGCAGAACACATAAACATCTAATCTGTAATGATGGCTTAAGCTTACGGTTCAAACGTGTGACACTTAATATGCACCAACGCCAATCAAATCGATTAGAGTTACTCGAATGATTAGAGTTCTTCTACTGATATCACAAACAGTTCATCACGCTATATCCAAGAAGAAACTGTAATATGGTGATTCTGAATGGAATGTGCTTCAAAGGGTGAAAATATTACTTAAAAGCATTCACCTGTTTCGTTACCAATTGCTTGCCAAATTCTTTTCGGTTTAAAAAAATTGTCTTGTTGTATATTTTAAACAAGTATGCTAGCTTCATAAATATAAACAAATTCTAAACACGTTTATTCAATTTATATTTTCCAGCATTTTCCGTTTTAGCGAACGTGAGCATGTAGCGAAGCAAAACTCTTCAATACAAAAATAGACCAACAGAAACAAGCCAATCAATGTTTGTCATAATAGAATTATATCTGACTGAACTATGAGCCTTGCTCAGCTTCTTAGAAAGAGGAAGCGTATAAAATCAAATGACATA
Source organism: Armigeres subalbatus (assembly GCF_024139115.2). Lineage (NCBI taxonomy): Eukaryota > Metazoa > Arthropoda > Insecta > Diptera > Culicidae > Armigeres > Armigeres subalbatus. Next base: position 366,572,542 of record NC_085140.1, on the reverse strand, counting down.
AAACGTTTCAACTTTGCTATTAGATACCATTTGAAGAGAATTTTCACTTGATTAAATTCGATTCGATAATAGAAATCCAATATAAATTGTTCTATTTTCGTTGTTTCATTTCAGAGAGCCGGAAACTGTTCGGAGGCTACCGAATAACGCCAAAATTTTGCAACGCAACACGGTCACTGTTGAAGCGGGATTCCGAGCGGCGGGGGCCAACGATCTGTATGTTCAATCACGAGTGCTTTCAACGACAAGGGGAAGTGGTTGGAGCTTGTATGGATGGCTTCCTTTTCGGAACATGCTGCGAATTGCCATTGACGAACGACGTGGCAATGGTGGCAGACTCCTTGTTGGAGCAGTACAACTATACGGATGACATGGAAACCACTTCTCAGTCTCCGCTCAGCTCAGCGATAGCCAGTCAGTATGAAAAATTTGGAAGCCAACTGTCCGGATCAGCACCTGGCTATGGGTCCATAATCAATTACGAGCCAATCAAACTGGCAGCGCCTGCGAAAGATTCCACTGGAAGCGCGAGTATGCCGAGTGCTCCATCCAGTGAAAGGCCTTTGTTCAACAAGCTCAATAACAATTACATTACCAATGATGATTTGGACGAAGATATCATGCAGAGCAGTTTGCACAGTCATAATTATCAGTTATCAAATAATGCAGTATCCGTGTATTCTCCGTCCACTTCAAACATAAAGTCGGAGGAAGTCGATTTGTTTACAACGATTCCGCCACCGCCTGTTGCGAATGATGTCAGCTACGTCAAGATCGATAACCATAATAACGTCTATAGCTCAGAGATTCCTTCTTCACTGAACAAATATAACGAGCACTTTGCTGATAGCGATACGGCCCCTTCTGCGTCTCCCGAATCATCAACAGACATCACCTCGAGCGGAGTTCAAATCATAGCCAACCAGATCTACCAGGAGAATCAGCTGTTCGATCACAGTGATATCACACATCCGGAAGCCGAAACGGACCTCTTCAACGAGAACGGAGCAGTTGATCAAAGTTATGCCGGCCCCAACGATTTCTCCAACCAGGAAATCGGAACGGAGGTGCTAACCACAGAAAAACCACTGAAAATTACCCACCCAAAGCCTCAGTTCAAACCTAAACCTAAGCCAACAAAAGCAACCGAACCAAACAACTTCGTACTTGTACATACTATTTCTAGTGACTCCAAAGACAACGAAAACCAAACAACAAAACCAACTGTATCCGCCAACAACATTCATTCGATCGAATCGATCATACTGATGCTGAACGATACGAACCTCGGACCTCAATACGACACGGACTCGGACATTAAACAGGACAACGTGACCGAGACTTCTCAGACTCCGCAACCCGAGACCACCTCACAGGCATCGAACGTGACTTCCTCCATCGATTACGATAAATATGGACCGACCAGTTTCTACATTACCAAACCCCAGAAGACAAGCCCTTCATCCACCTCATTATCGACTAAGGTCCCTTCGACCAGCTATGTGTACAGTTCAAAGCCTACGAGACGGCCCATTCTGGAACCGGTTGTAGTCCAAGCTACCTTACTGACGAGCGGATACGGAACGACAGCTGTGACTCAAAAAGACCCAGCTCTGTCCTCCGTATCGACTGCTCGTCCACCACCAAACAAACTTATCATCACAGCCGGCGGAAACCAACGGCCAATTCTCATCACAAGCGAAGGAGAGCATCCAGTCTCACCTGGACACTACACTGCCGCATCAACTTCTGCACCTGTTGCAGTCTCTTCTATTCAACCAACTAAGAAAGTGACCACCAGTCCATCGAAAAGACCAGCGCCCACAACCGTAAATCTACCCGAATTTATTGTCCAATCGTCGACGCTTTCCCACCAATCCCCGGTTCCTGTGAGCAACGTGAACTACGTCCACATTGCCAGTGCTTCCGATCATCCATCACCAACTGTCCACATCACGCCTAAACCAGTTCAAGGACTTGTAACCTCAAGCACTTGGAATAATAAATTAACCAGTCCTGTGAGTAATCAGCGCCCGGGTTATTATGAAAACACACCTCCACCAGTCTACGTTTCATCCCTTGCTGACTTCGCCGATGAAGGTTACTTTGGAGTAACAAAACGACCTGGAGTCACCCCCACCGTATCATCTACTTCGATCTACACAATCGTAGATAGCAACAATGTAATCGGTCATATTGCATCTTCCACCTACTCTCCTTATGGACCATCGACTCCTGTGAATCGAATTCCTCCAAATCAAGCACCCACCCACATCTACATTGCACAAGCTGTCGAGTCATCTACTATGAAAAACGAACTCTACACTACGCCAGACGACATCAACAACTTCCCACCGGTTAGAAACCCTAACCTCAATCTAACGGATACTATGATGAGCAACATGACGAAAATCGAGAATGATCACTTCTCCGGTATAAAGGATGAAGACAAGGTCAACATGCTGGTGAACAAAATCGTGGAATCATTCAACGGGAATTTTGAAGAACTGGAAGCTATTCTAAAGGAAAGGAAAAACCTCACCCTGAGTGGATTAACTTCTGGTGAAGCAACCACAGCTTCCACTACTACTACCGAAAGGATAAAGTCCACGAGTGCAACTACCAAACCAGTCACCAAGAAGAAGAAGAAGCGTCCCAGTGGTAGCAAGAAACCGTCCAACTCCACGTCTTCGTCAAGTACAAAGAAGCCAACCACTCCCAAACCTTCTATAATCCAACAGGATTCATCCTCGTCCAGCACAAAGCCAGTGTCCAAGCCATCCAAGAAACCCACCAAGACCAAAAGACCAAGTAACTCGACAAAACCAACTTCATCATCTTCGACAAAACCGGTAACGACGACAAACCTTGACTCGCCTACGAAACCAGCAAAGCCATCCAGCACTAAGCCGAAACCAAGTTCCACGTCCACACGTCCAAAACCAACAACGAACGACAATGTACAGGCCGACGAAAAACCAGCCACAACCGCATCCAAGCCGTCATCCACCACCAAGAAACCTCGACCATCGAAAAAGCCGTCCAAGAAACCCACACGACCGCCATCTGCCGACGCTGAACAGGGGACGACCACCCGCAAACCGACGAAGGTAAGTTCTGTTCCAACGGTGGTGCCGGCGGTGTAGGGCTCCTGACTAGCCGCGCAAAATATGTGTTCCTCTCTTTTGTCAGTTCAAGAAACCACCATCGCTCTTATAGGCGACGAAGCGTACCACCAAGCGACCGACGACGACGACGACCACCACCAGCACCAGCACCACCCCGGCCCCGGAAGACGAAATCATCGACGAGGAGGAGAACGCCGTGGAGGAGGAAGAGGAAGACGAGGATGTCGGCGAGGAAACCAACGAGACGGGTGACGACCAAGCGCCAAGAAAAATACGTAATGAACTCGATCTCCGGTTATCATCCGGCAAACACTTTCTTAGCAGATTTTAACTAACCTTTTCCGTCGTATCGTTTCTTTTTCTATCTGTCCCACAAAGTTTGCGGTCAGCGACCACTGATGAAGAGTGCTCGTGTCGTTGGAGGAAAGGCAGCCAAGTTCGGTGAATGGCCGTGGCAGGTGTTGGTCCGGGAGTCGACCTGGCTCGGGCTGTTCACCAAGAACAAGTGCGGCGGAGTGTTGATCACGAACGAATACGTCGTAACGGCTGCCCACTGTCAGCCGGGGTAATTTGGTGGCTGTTGGACCCCAGGGAAGATTCAGATTAAAATCCGTTATTTAATTACAGCTTCCTGGCCTCGTTGGTAGCCGTGTTTGGAGAGTTTGACATCTCGAGCGACCTGGAAACGAAACGGTCCGTCACCAAGAACGTGAAGCGAGTCATTGTGCACCGGCAGTACGATGCGGCCACCTTCGAGAACGATCTTGCCATCCTCGAACTGGAAAGTCCCATCCACTACGATGTTCATATTGGTGAGTAGTTTTGCTATTTATACTGAACAAAAAGCAACTTTATTTGGACAGCGCATTTGCCAAAATACAAAACCAAATTTTCAGTTCATATCATATGCAATGAATCTCAAGCAATCTGTAAGCTAATCACGAAACGGATTTTTCGAAGACTATAACCTCCCTTTTCCATACTAAAAATTATTTCAAGCAATTCATTTTGCAGTATGAAGAGTAAGAAAACGCAAAAGCTTCCACTTCCTCCTTATACGTTCAATAAATAGTGCGTTAATGCTAAATGCATTTGATTGTGAAATGCAAAAAAAGTTGTCATTCACCTTTACATTACCAGACTAAGGCCGGAGTGATGTGCAATACCTAAAAGTCTTCTCCATTCAGCTCGGTCCGTGGCTGCACTTCGCCAACCACGCAGTCTGCGGAGGGTCCGCAAATCGTCCTCCACCTGATCGATCCACCTTGCCCGCTGTGCGCTTCGCCTTCTTGTTCCTGTCGGATCTTTGTCGAGAACCATTTTCACCGGATTACTGTCCGACATTCTGGCTACGTGCCCGGCCCACCGCAGTCTTCCGATTTTCGCGGTGTGTATGATGGATGGTTCTCACAACAGCTGATGCAACTCGTGGTTCATTCGCCTCCTCCACGTACCGTCCGCCATCTGCACCCCACTATAGATGGTACGCAGCACTTTCCTTTCGAAAACTCTCAGTGCGCGTTGGTTTTCCACGAGCATCGTCCAGGTCTCGTGTTCGTAGAGAACTACCGGTTTAATAATCGTAGAAAGTCAGTTTGGTACGACGGCGAACTCTATTCGATCGGAGCGTTTTGCGGAGTCCAAAGTACGTACGACTTCCTGCCATGATGCGTCTCCGAATTTCTCTGCTAGTATCGTTATCGGCGGTTACCAGTGAGCCCAAGTGCACGAATTCTTCAACCACCTCGATTTTGTCACCACCGATAGAAACTCGTGGTGGGTGGCTTACATTGACCTCTCTTGAGACTCTTCCTATCATGTACTTCGTCTTTGGATTGGAACGTGCTTTCGTAGGAATACTCCTACGCTTTTGCTCGTTATTGTCTGTTTCATTTTCTGAATGAAATCTCAAATAAAATAAAGCTTATATTTCCTTCAGCAAGTCGTTTCGGTGTAGTATTCTTTACATAACATTGCGACGTTTGCTGATTTCTGATATTGTACCGAGACAGGGATAATTCGTTGAAGATGATGTATGTCTAACCTGCGGTACTACCCATACTAATATCGTCACCCGTAAGCGAAACAATCAACTACATTTATTCCCAACAATAGATTCTGGTAAACAGAATCAAAACACCAATCTGATAACAATTCCGATAATAAATTCAGCTCACCACGCCACATGCTTTACTCCGTGAGCAGAACGTATTATGCAAGGAAGAAAAATTGTCATCCGACTTGTATCCTGGTAGTTGCGTTCCGAGCTGCAGAAACTGTTGGGTTGATAAATCTTTCCGCTCCAAGGAAAGTGGAAGTTTCATGTTCATTAGGTATAAGGTCGACAGAGTAGTGAGTATGTTTTGAAACAATATAAAAATCTTCTTCGGACACTTTCTTGTCAATCCGTTCAACATGGAGCGCTTTAAATGTTTTTAAATGTACACTCAATCATCGAATGGTATTTTAAATTGAAAGCACATTGGCCGGAACCTACTTTTAAAATACTGAAATATCGAGCTACCAGCCATTGCGATAGCCTTAAGTAGTACTGCTTCTACAATGTCCTTAAAGACCATCACTATCAGTCGTGGTGCGCTAGCTTCACGTGCCTCGCAATCCTAACGAGAACTTTTTCGTGGTTTCCTTCCGGCTTGCCGCGTCGTTTGGCTTGTCACACGATTCCCGTATACCCACTGGGATCAGCTCGGGCGAACGCAATTCTGGTTGTGATAAATTATATAGAGACAATGTGCCACCGTGGATTAAATTTGTAATATTTTAGTTTTCCAATGGGATTGGGGGACTGTTTAAGCAGGAACGGACTTCGAAGGAATGCGTTGTCAACAGAAAATGACTATCAATGCTCAATTGAGCAATCCACTGTATATTGTCGCAAATTGAAACTTGAGATAAGTACCTTTTCCTACACAATAGCAGTTGCATACCTGGCCACGTCCTTACAATCACGGAAGAAAGTGAAGAAATGCTAGTTCAACATCTACTAGTGAAAATGCAGGGAATCCATTCAGTGTTTTGCGCTCGGCAATGACGGTGTGAGTTCCACTCAGTTTGACATTCAAGAGGTAAAAAATAATGGAACTCATCAAGTCTGCCAAGATACAACATCAGTTTTTAAATAAAATATATACCGTTGCAAACTCAAACTTCGGACGCTTAAGCACTTTCTGATATACAATAACCATGTTAACTCACATTTTAAATCACACCGTTTAAATCACCATTGCAATAACTAAGTTCAGTATTCATCTTTTAACTACGTATTTAACATGTGCAAGATATTGCGAAGAATGTTTACAATTTATGAAAATGTCCGGCTTCTGTTTGATTTAAACCTCGGACACCGGCGGGTTGGATTCATATTTCGGACACAAAGATTCAAACTTCGGACACCTTATTACACAGTACCGGGAAGAATAATTGAAAAAAAAAATCCGCTGCACAGTTCAGACTGACTTTTAATCATTTCGTCGCATCGTTTTAACATGTCTTATTAAAATGTAACTATACTAACTAACCGAAAACTATTAGTCTTTCCCATCCAGCTTGACGAAACATTTCGATGAAATATTTCAGAAAATTTCCCATACGAATTGAAGCGTCCGAAGTTTGAGGGTGTCCGAATTTTGATTATCCACGGTAAATGTCAAAAATTTCCTGAGGATGTCTATGAAATCAATTACTTAACATTTTCGCTTCAATTCCATCATCATTATCAATGCTTTTTATATTCCAGGTTGCCTTTTAAAGGATAGATGGAATTAAATCATAATTTGGTCAACAGTTTGAACGCAAAAGGACGAAACTAGACAAAAATATGAAGATTGTCCAGAAGACTTGCTTAACTTTTCAAAGGTCCTAAGTAACATTTTTTCATGAATTAATTTGAGTACTGCAATCAAAAGTTTTCATGTTGTTCTGTTGATTCCGCTATTCAAATTAATTCATGAAAAAATGTTACTTAGGTCCTTTGAAAAGTTAAGCGAGAAGGGTTGTCCATATTCTTTTCAAGTGGCTATTAGGAATCTATTTCTATACCTATGCTGGAAAACTACCTATTCAGCTGTGTCGTTGCGTGTTCAAGTTTGATGAACAAGTTTTGCTTGATTCAAACTGGTGTTTGATTGCTTGGAACTGTGGAGCATGAAAGCTTATCATTTCCTTACACTCCTTGAATCTTTCCATGAGGGAGATTAAAGAATCCTGAACTACCGCCATCGGGGGTGACAATGGGTCTGGGGGTGAGAATGGGTCATCGCTCTCACCGGCATCCTGGAGGTCGGATAGCAAAATCGTTCATAAAGGTCTCTTATATTTTAGTCTTCTTGTCCTCAGATACATTCAATCAAGCATTCTAAGTACTTGAAACAGTGACCCATTTTTTTTCCTTCCTAAGCAATGGAGGGGGAATCTGCTCAACAGACATCCTGGGTTGTCCAGGAAGTGCGGGGTTAGGGACCATCTCCAACAGCAAACGAGGGAGGCAGGACTGCATCCCCGACCCGCTTAACCGTTTCCATTGCCGCCAAGCCCATAGTCCCTTCGGTACAACCAGAAAGTAATGCTTCAAAGGGGGGCCAGTGCACAACGCACCTTCGAGGTTAGCTGCGTGTCCTTGCAGCACCGAACATCGTGACTCGCTTTTTTAGAAGAACACCATGGTATCGTGCCAGCGCATTGCCGGCTTTCCAGGTGGCCTTACCACGCCCTATGTCCTCGGAAGGTGGGAAGGGTCGACTTCGCGCCTGCTTCCCTCTGCACGACTGGTATCAAGAATGATGATGCCGCGTGCACCCCAAATTGACCTTTCTGCGATAGGGCCTATTCGCCAGCACACAGAGGGACTTGCCGGCGCGGTGCCTATGCCTGCCCCAGCCTTGACGAGGACCCTTGACGAGGACGCCGCGAAAGCGACGATACCATGTTGTTCTTCGCGCGGCCACTTGTTCGATAAAAGGATCGAGTTCGACCACAGAGCATGACCACCGGTATGACCCATGAAGCCGACTCCGATCCCTTGGACCACCACTTATTTGCGCCTGAACTAGCCATCCTTGAGTCCACGCGCCACCTTCTGTGTAGCTCCGAGACGATTTGGGCGATAGCCGATAAAACGGCGTTCCAGCCAACTTCATCTTTACACATCCTCCGAACTAGGTTGTCCGGGGTAGTGTCCAGACCACATGTGGCAAGCATGTGGTCACGCATTGCGCGAAAACGTGGGCACACGAACAACACGTGTTCCGCCGTTTCCTCTAAACCTGCGCACACCAAACACTCGGGCGAGGCCGAGCAAGCCAGCTGTGTTACCTGCACTGTGATTTTGCAGCACGCTTAAACGCCGGGCACATCGAACCCCCCATGGGGTGCTTGCTGTTCACAGCTTTGCTGGAACAAATCAAACAATTGGGAGGGTTCGTGCAGCATTGTGCCTTATGTCCCTCCAATCCGCAGCGTCGGCAGAGATTGCTTCTGTCAGGGCCTTTGCAGTCCCATTGCTTGTGCCCCGGTTCCAGGCACTTAAAGCAAACTTCGGGTTGCTCGTAGATGCCCACAGGGCATATCGACCATCCCACCTTGACGCTCCCTAACTTGACTACCTTGGAGGCGTCCGCTGCAGATAGCCGAACCAATGCTACCTGCGTCCCTGCCGGACCTTTTCGTAGGGGGGCGTCTCCACTTCACACTATCGCCGCAGTGCCGTGACGAGCTCTTCGACTTCGGTGATCTCGTCCAGGTCTTTAACTCTTAGATTCACCTCCGTAGTGAGTGCTCTCATCTTGACCGTCTCGCCTAGAACTTCCTCCGCCAACTTCTTGAAGGCGGCGCCCTTTTGCGAGACGCCCCGCTTCAGCTCAACGATCATCCGCCCATCCGGGTACGTCTTATTCGACGTACGTCGGCGCCGAGTTCACCGAGCTTGACGTCACTCCTCATCGCCTTCAAAACGTCCGAGTACTTAGCCTCGTCCACCGTGATGACTAGGGCATCCTGGAGCGATTGGCGCCTACCCTAGACTTCTTGCTACTCTCATTCGCCTGGGCCATCTTTTCGGCCCTTTACGTCTTCGGTTACCTTTTGTTCTTGACCAGGGTCCAGGAGGCGTCATCCCCCTCTATTTCCCTGGTCTGGTGCGGCTGAGAACTTTCAGCCTGCCGTAACCCCTTACCACCGTCTTTCCTGAGTGGACGGACCTTTCCAGGTCCTTCCTCCCCCGTTGGAGCAGTCACCCCCGACGTACCCGCAAATACTTGAGCCTCAGTCTGGGTAGACTTTGGTACCACCGTCTTCGCTTCGGTCGATTCGACCTTGCCCGAGTCCGCGAATCCTTGGGCCTCAGTCTGGGTAGACCTCGACTCCACCGATTTCACGGGTTTACACTTGGCCGTCCCGACCGCCCTCTCCAGCTTGGCGTCCAGCATCGACTTTCGAAGTTTCTGCAAGCTCCTCTTGAGGTCCTTGCTGATATTATGCTTCGATGACGCAAAGTCGATGATGGCGTCCAGCTGTTCCGTCGCCACCTCGAAGGCCGAAAGCCCATCGCGTTTGAGGTTTATCGCCTCCACAAGCCATGGGCCGTCAACCCCTACCGGCGTTTTTTTTAGCCGAGAGGAAGGTTGAGTGACCCACGCTGGCGCTGCGCACTGAGCTGCCGACTATTGCCTCTGGCCTCCTAGGCGGAGACCTGAACAACCCATCTCTTGCGAAGGGGTTGTTGCCTACACTACTACTAGTAATTGAAGAATTGACTTGGTTTTCCATTTTGGTCCCACGAGTTGCTCGGGAAAAGAGGTCCACCACGCCAGAGCCCAGCATGACGCGGTAATGAACAATTACTGTGGAGGGTGCCCAGGTACCCCACAGGCTCCGTTAAAGGCCTAGCTTATTATTTCATCCCCCTAGCCATGCATTTCCTCGGCACGGGTCGCTTGATGCCTTGGGATTAGGGGTTAGGGACGATGGTCCCGGTTTAACTCGCAGTGGCCATGGGGAGGGGTCGTCAAGCCCTTGGACAAAGTCCCTGCTGCCCCGAGTATGCCGGCGTGTGTACTGCTCAAACTGTCTGTGTCAGTACGTTTATTGACTGTGTGTTGTGTGTTTACAATGTGACATGTTCGAGAATGTGTAAATTTTGTTTCTTATTCCTTAATTCCCAGAGAATTTTCCGGAGGAATTCCCAGAAGAACTTCCGGAGGAATCCCCAGAGGAACTTCCGGAGGAATCCTCTGAGGAACTTCCGGAGGAATTCCTGACGGAACTTCCGGAGGAATTCCTGACGGAACTTCCGGAGGAATTCCCAGAGGAACTTCCGGAGGAATTCCCAGAGGAACTTCCGGAGGAATTCCCAGAGGAACTTCCGGAGGAATTCCCAGAGGAACTTCCGGAGGAATTCCCAGAGGAACTTCCGGAGGAATTCCCAGAGGAACTTCCGGAGGAATTCCCAGAGGAACTTCCGGAGGAATTCCCAGAGGAACATCCGGAGGAATTCCCAGAGGAACTTCCGGAGGAATTCTGCACAGAGGAACTTCCGGAGGAATTCCCTAGAGGAACTTCCGGAGGAATTCCCAGAGGAACTTCCGGAGGAATTCCCAGAGGAACTTCCGGAGGAATTCCCAGAGGAACATTCGGAGGAATTCCCAGAGGAACTTCCGGAGGAATTCCCAGAGGAACTTCCGGAGGGATTCTCAGAGGAACTTACGGAGGAATTCCCAGAGGAACTTCCGGAGGACTTCCCAGAGGAACTTCCGGAGGAATTCCCAGACGAACTTCCGGAGGAACTCCCAGAGGAACTTCCGGAGGGATTCCCAGAGGAATTTCCACAGGAATTCCCAGAGGAACTTCCGCAGGAATTCCCAGAGGAACTTCCGGAGGGATTCCCAGAGGAATTTCCACAGGAATTCCCAGAGGAACTTCCGCAGGAATTCCCAGAGGAACTTCCGCAGGAATTCCCAGAGGAACTTCCGCAGGAATTCCCAGAGGAACTTCCGCAGGAATTCCCAGAGGAACTTCCGCAGGAATTCCCAGAGGAACTTCCGGAGGAATTCCCAGAGGAACTTCCGCAGGAATTCCCAGAGGAACTTCCGCAGGAATTCCCAGAGGAACTTCCGGAGGAATTCCCAGAGGAACTTCCAAGGGAATTCCCAGAGGAACTTCCAAGGGAATTCCTAGAGGAACTTCCGCAGGAATTCCCAGAGGAACTTCCGCAGGAATTCCCAGAGGAACTTCCGGAGGAATTCCCAGAGGAACTTCCGGAGGAATTCCCAGAGGAACTTCCGCAGGAATTCCCAGAGGAACTTCCGCAGGAATTCCCAGAGGAACTTCCGCAGGAATTCCCAGAGGAACTTCCGCAGGAATTCCCAGAGGAACTTCCGCAGGAATTCCCAGAGGAACTTCCGCAGGAATTCCCAGAGGAACTTCCGCAGGAATTCCCAGAGGAACTTCCGCAGGAATTCCCAGAGGAACTTCCGCAGGAATTCCCAGAGGAACTTCCGCAGGAATTCCCAGAGGAACTTCCGGAGGAATTCCCAGAGGAACTTCCGGAGGAATTCCCAGAGGAACTTCCGGAGGAATTCCCAGAGGAACTTCCGGAGGAATTCCCAGAGGAACTTCCGGAGGAATTCCCAGAGGAACTTCCGGAGGAATTCCCAGAGGAACTTCCGGAGGAATTCCCAGAGGAACTTCCGGTGGAATTTCCAGAGAAAATTCCGGAGGAACTTCCGGTGGAATTTCCAGAGGAAATTCCGGAATAATTCCTGAAGAAATTATGCAACGTGTGGCTCATTAACCTTCTCCACTTACCGTCCGCTATCTGCACCCCACCATAGATGGCACACAGCACTTTCTTTTAGAAAACTCCAAGTGCGCGTTGGTCTTCCACGAGCTTCGTTCAGGTCTCGTGTTCGTAGAGTACAACCGGTCTAATAAACGTTCTTTAGATAGTCATTTTTGTACGGCGCGGCGGCGAATTTCCTGCCGCGAAGCGTCTCCGAATTTTACTACTGGTATCATTATCGGAGATTCAACCTCCTCGATTTCATCACAAACTCGTGTTGGATAGATTACACTGCCCTCTCTTGAACCTCTTTCGTCTTCGACATATTATTGATGACTGGTCAGATATGCTTTGCTTCTCTCTTCAGGCTTATGTAGGTTGCTTCTGAAAATTACGTGCCATAATATTTATGGTGTCGGCAAAGCAAAATGGCTGAACGGACTTCGTGAAAATCGTATCACTCCTGTCAATCCCTGTCCTTCGTATTACTCCCTCTAAAGCGATGTTGAACAGCAGGCACGAAAGATCATCACCTTGACGTAACCCTCTGCGCATTTCGTAGGGACTCGAGGATGCTCATAAAACTGGAACTACGCACATCACCCGATCCATCGTTGCCTTTATCCACCGTATCAGTGTTTACGGAAATCCATGTTCGTGTATTAGCTGCCATATCTGCTCCCGATCGATTGTATCATATGCGGCTTTAAAGTCGATAAATAGATAATGTGTGGGCACGTTGTATTCGCGGCATTTCTGCAATACCTGACGTACGGCGAACACCTGATCTGTGGTATAGCGTTCACCTATAAATCCCGCCTGGTACTGCCCCACGAAGTCTCTTGTAATTGGCTGCGCTTACCTTCTCTTCCGTTGGGAATGCCACTTCCAACAGCTGCGCGTAGTGAATTAAAAATTGCATAAGCTGTTTTGAGAACCGTCCATCGCCTACAACGTTAAAACGGACTACCGTGGGCCGAGCATGTTGCCTGAATGTCAGCAGTTTCCAGTAACCCGGTAGAAATGGTTTTCGATGGCGATCCGATGTGAATAAGACGGCGTGTGCGTAGTGAACAAGGTGTGTCAATTGTGAAAAACGATCTGCGGATCCTCCGTGCTTTGTGGGATTACCATTAGTGACGTACAAACATGGAATGGAGAATTTTTACGTGCGGCATATGTACCTATAATGAATTTAAATAAATTGAATGTTTCTAACTGGACCAGCAAATTCTTCCATATATAATAGTTGATTAAACCGACCCTGTATGATAGCACCGATTTCACTGTTTGTTGTTATATTTTATTTTAATTCCACAGCAGGATAAATATAATCAGGCTTCGCCGTATCGGTTGACTCATTCATAACGGATTCGTTTTCCTTTCCCATCTTCCAGTGCCAATTTGCATGCCATCAGACGAGGCTGACTTCACCGGCCGAATGGCAACAGTAACCGGATGGGGACGATTAACTTATGGTGGCGGAGTGCCTTCGGTGCTGCAGGAAGTTCAGGTAGGATATCAATTTTTCATTAGTTCCGTTCACTGCTGTTGCGAAATGTAATCCCCTTTTACTGGCAGCATTATCGATAAATTTCGTTCGTTCCCTTGCAGGTCCCAGTGATAGAGAACAGTGTCTGCCAGGAGATGTTCCATATGGCCGGACACAACAAGAAGATCCTGCCGTCGTTCGTTTGTGCTGGTTACGCGAACGGCAAGCGAGATTCCTGCGAGGTAAGATTCTCCCTTGGGTACGCTGTTGAATGTTGATACGCTGCTTGGGTCCAGGTCAGCATGGAAATATTAATTCAGTCTCTACTTCCTATGGAGTTGTATATGCCCGAGCGTTATGGCAATATTATCGGTGTAATTGAATCAGTCGGCAACAGTTGAACAAGATTCCCGAGGGTAGGGAACACCAGTGATTGAGATGCGTCATTAGTGCGAGACAACGTCGAGCAACCGAGCGAATTTAGTTTCAATTTGCTAGTCTGTCGGGTGGAAAATTCAATTAGTTGTATTGACTCAGTGACCGGCGTCAAGGCGGATTACTGTAGGTTAGAATGGAATCGGTAGGAACATTCATAACGAAATTTAGTTATTTGATTAGTGGAAAGGGGCAGCAACATTTCATCGTCCGACATCTTCCATGTGTCCAATCATTGGAACAACGGTTTCGTTATACCTAAAACTAATACATAGTCCAACACAAATCCTATGCGTCAGAATGGTCAGGGATTAACAGATGATACAGTTTTCTTTCATACTCCGCTTACGAATTTGGCAGGAAGCATGGCTCATAACGGTTGCCGCCGCATGGCCAATATCTTTTTACCGTGAAAAGAAAACTGACTTTCAATATTCATGAGCCCAGCTTTGTTGAAGATACTGACAGTTTTTCTCGTGTACTTCCTTTTCTAGAACGAAAACTGACCGCGTAAACGACGCAATCTTCCGTTTCCCCACTTCTACCATAGTATGTTAGGAATATAATTGCAATTAGTATCGTATGACTCAAATCCCAAACAGACTCATATTCCGAACACTCAATAGATGGAGAATTATCTGAAATATTCCGTTCTTATTGTATAAATAAACGAATTTTCACGGCAGAGTTACATATTTAGGTCATTAAAATTGTCCAATAATGAAAGAACGTAGAAATTTTGCATGTTAGTGCATTTAAGGTGGTGTTCGGAATTTGAATTAAAGTGTTTGATATTTGAGACAATTTTCACTATACGTGTTTGGCATTTGAGATCAAATTAGGCAAAATGAAATCATTCAGTATTGATGGTTATAATCAATAAAATATGATTACCAAGCACTTATATGAAAGTTCTATTCTTGTGCTACCCGATGGAAACAATTGGTCTATACAAATATTTGAAATAATGTACCATAAAGACCTCCGAAGTGAAAAATGTGCTTCGGGATATGAGTCAAAACGGTATATGATTTGTGTCATTAATGTTCGTAAAAAATATTAAAAATCTGTTAAGATTTCTTTAACAATGTAAACATTAAATCTTCGAAGCGTTGAGAAACGATCTCAAATCTTCACGTAACTCATTCCTGGATTTGAACAAAATAATAATAAAACGCAATCAATTGAAGTATTTTTTTAAATATGTCCTCGAGTTAATTACAACATTCATCATAATTTTAATTCCCTAGTAATTTAACTTTCGACTTTTTGTTCTATCACCTTACCCCATTTTCTTTGATGCACACAGGGTGACAGTGGCGGTCCACTGGTGCTGCAGCGTACGGACGGACGCTACGAACTAGTCGGAACGGTATCCCACGGAATTCGCTGTGCGGCCCCCTACTTGCCCGGAGTCTACATGCGGACGACGTTCTATAAACCCTGGTTGCGAAGTGTCACCGGTGTGAAATAGAGACCCAACGACGGCGGCAATAGCGCTGACGACGACAACGACGACGACGATGATGATGATGATGATGAAAATTGAAGTCGTTTTTCCTCCTCGTCCTCCCCCACGAGTCGGTTTAATTAGTTTGTAATGTGCGCGTGCGATGGATGGCAAATGAGTGTGCATTCTAAAAATATGGAAACGACGAGCGGAACGTGGAGGTGCGCTTGGTTTTTCGCGATGAGATGGCGACTGTGCGGGAAAGTTGGGATGAGTGAATTGGGAGTGCGAATGTCATCATGAGCGACCGAGAGCGTGTGCTGTTGGGACGGTAGCGAAAGTTCGTAGGTAGTTACGTTTTAGGGAACAAATTGCAATAATTTATCTAACGATTAGATGGATGTGATTTGGAGTCATTGTTAAGGATTAATTTATTGTTGTTGTTAGTTATTAAATTATTTATTGTTTAGCTTGTAAGCGTGAACCCAATCTACAAAACACACGGAAATCAACTGAAAAAGGGTGGGAAGCAATGACACGGTGTAAAAATGTGATTATTTTAATTTATTTCGATTACGAAAAAAGAATAAAAAATCCTATTACAAATATCGCCTATCTTCCGTGCTGTGTAGGAAAAAAAAGAAACTTTCCTTACAATCAAAACTAAACCAACAATAATAAACAGTTACTCGCATGTTGCTGTCGGAAACGGAAAATTTGAGTTCGGGGCGGCGTATTCGCTTTTCGGACCCGATTTATCGCATTACGGCCCAAAGTCACGAATAAGTAGAATGAAGGCATCCATAATGACTATTCCATCACGAACTCAAACAATTTCACCATCATTCGGGATCTCCACCGGCGGCAGTGCTGGTTCAAGCTTAACGGAATGGAAGGGTTGGTAATTTTGATTTCATGCAATTTTCCACTCCAGATAAGTATGGTGCCGTTTGGGTTGGTACAATCAATTTAGGAAATCATTTATAATGCAGGGAATTTGCTGCACTAATTGGTAAATTATGACAGCTTGGTCACGATCATTATTATTGCAATTAGTGAGTCTGCGGAACGATTTGAAACTTCAAGAACGCGAAAGGGAAAGGGATGGAAACATGTTGGGTGATATCGAATGCCGATTGTTAGATATTTCGCAGGCCATAGAACATGCAAGGCATTGATAGCATTCGATTAGCATCTATTGAGCATTTATCTTTTACAATGCTTTGAATAACATCGCTGGTTTGTGATCGAATACTAAATATACGCTCAATTCAAATACACAACAATACACTGATACATAGTAATTTTTCCTCATTGATATACATGGTTTAAGAGGACGAGCTCGGTGGTCTAGTGGCTACCGCTTCTGCCTTATTAGCAGGAGGTCGTGGGTTCAATTCCAGGCTCGTCCCTTTCCTGCTTTGTATTTCTATCTTAGTTCTTTCCGTGTTTCACGTTCTACCAAAACGATTCCCTACTGTTGTAACCTTCCACACAATCCCAAAACCTCCTGTGGCACCTATGAGAGGTCGTAGAGTTCTCTGCATCTTCCTAAGTAGGTGTCCAACAAACCATCCTTCCCTTTCCTCAGCATTCGCAAGGATGTGGCCAGGACAGATCTCGACTATTGGAGAGTGCATTGCTTCCATCTAAGAGATATTGATTAGTCCCAAATCAATATCTGTGGTAACGGATGAAAGTGATGCTACTTTCATACAATAGTCTTGGCTTGTACCACCTACGAATTTGTGCGAAATGCTCAATGCTAAAACTAATGCTAATTGATATACACGGTTTAAGAGACCAAATTATTATATTTGTTATCACATCCATTCAAATGGTTTAAATTAACCGAAATTCGAATCAAGAAGTAAAAATAGAGATAAATGGTTTACTACGGTTGAAAGGAAATTTTTCCGTACTTCCGAAGGAACTTTCTTCTGAATTTCCGCAAGACAATTCTTCCGAATTTCCGAAGAGAAGTTCTTCCGAAAATTTGAGAGAAACTTCTCCGAATTCCCAAAGGGAAAGTCTTTACAATTCCCGTAGGGAAACCCCTCGGAATTTCCGAAAGGAAATCCTTCCGATTTTTTCTGGATTTCCGAAGGGATGTTCTGAACATGTTAGGTCGGGTCAATGTTAGGCAGCGGAAGAGATGACTACGTCAGTTAAGCAGAGGATGGTAGGCAACCAGCCCCCACCTAGAGAGAAGTTAAGGATGTCATCCAACAGCTAAAGACAAATAAAGTAGCTGGTAATGATGGTATCGGAGCTGAGCTCATCAAGATGGACCCCGAAAAGCTGACCACTTGTCTGCACTAATAGTCAGAATCTGGGAAACAGAATAGCTACCGGAGGAGTGAAAGGGAAGGGGTCATATGCCCCATCTACATGAAAGGCGACAAGCTGGAGTGTGAGAACTTTCGAGCAATCACCATCCCTCCACCATCCGCGTACAAAGTGATGTGCCAGATCATCCCCCGACGTCTGTCACCAGTAGTGAATGAGTTCGTGGGAAGTTATCAAGCCTGCTTCGTTGATGGCAGCTCAACAACAGACCAAATCTTTATTGTATGGCAAATCGTTTTAAAATGCCGTGCATACCAGGTCCCAACGCACCAAATGTTCATTGATTTCAAGGCGACATACGACAGTATAGACCGCATACAGCTATTTAAAATTATGGACGAAATCACCTTCCCTTGGAAACTTACCAGACTGATTAAAGCAACGATGGATGGTGTGCAAAACTATGTGAAGATTTTAGGCGAACAATCCACTTCGTTCGAATCGCACCGGTGACTAAGACAAGGTGATGGGCTTTCATGTCTGTTGTTCAACATTGCGCTAGAAGGTGTCATTCGGCGAGCCGGGTGTAACAGTCGGGGTACGATTCTCAATAGATTCAGTCAATTTATTTGTTTCGCGGATGACATGAACATTGTCGGCCAAACATTTGCGAAGGTGGCAGAACTGCACACCCGCCTGAAACGTGAAGCAACAAAAGTTGGACTGATGGTGACTGCGTCAAAGACAAAGTACTTGCTTGTGGGCGGAACCGAGCGCGACAAGGCCCGCCTGGGAAGCAGTGTTACGATAGACGGGGATACCTTCGAGATGGTCGATGAATTTGTCTACCTTGGATCCTTGCTAACAGCTGATAATAATGTTAGTCGTGAAATATGAAGGCACATCATCTGTGCAAGTCGGGCCAAATACGGGCTCCAGAAAAAAATGTGGTCAAAAAAAATCACCACCGCACCAAATGAGAAGGACTTGCAAGCACTCGGAGTATTCGAGCGACGGATGCTTAGGGACCATCTTTGGCGGTGTGCAAGAAGACGGTGTGTGGCGACGAAGGATGAATGATGGCGAACGAAGGCAGATAAAGCCGGAAGGGTACGATGGGCAGGGCATGTTGCAAGAATGCCGGACAGCAACCTTGCAAATATGGCGTTCACTTCCAACCTGCCAGGTACAAGCAGGCGCGGAGTACGGCGAGCGGACCAATTACAAATCGACATGGCGAGCGCGCGAGGGACACAACCAAGGATAGAAAATGAACTAAATAAATTTAAAAAATAAGCTATTTCCACAAAAGCAGACACTTACTTCAATAGAAGGTATTAATCTGAAATTTATTTACATAATGATGCAAAATCACGATACGAAAGGTGCGCTACAAAAAATCCTTTTTACCCTTCACGTATACAAAGTGTTATATTTTAGTACATTTTTGCTCGGGGAAGGCACCAACACCGCTAGGTGGAATAATCAGGTTTTTTTTTTGTTGCTGATGCATGGTCATTGATGAAATTTTATTTCACTGTTCACGCAATATTTTTCCAAATATCCACGATTTTTTGTTCGAGTTTCACCTGGAAATCGGTACTTAAAATACGAACAGGATTTTTTTTTTCCAAATTTCAACGCAATTCTGATTTATTTTATTCAGTCATTAGTCAAATAACTGCTTTATGACCAATAAAGTTATTGTAACAGAAGAAGCAGTCTTTGATGAATCGCCGCGTTCCCGTTTACCATTGGTGATAAGTCAATACAAAAGAAATTATAGTATTGAGCTAACTCAAAATCAGAACATTAATGCATAGATTTTATTTTTTACCTAGTGGAAAACTCATTTATAGGTAAGAAAATTATTTTGAGCTTTTTAGTGGAATGTTTTCACCTGTCATAAGACGAGTTTATACAATCCCATTGAATTACTTAATTGTATCTATACGTATTTCGACCTCAAAGGTAAGGCCGTCTTCAGTGTCTCGTACTTGACTCGACTTGAAGAAAATGATCGCAGCTTACACTATTTATACTATGCGTAGGTATAATAATTTATCTAGGTACTTATCTTACTACGGTGCTTATTTCTACTCGCTTGATGCGCTTAATGCTTAGGTATAAACTTGAAGAGCCAGGAGCTACCATTTCCTTGATCTTTATTCAACAACCGCGTTTGTACCTGTCGGTACAGATACAACATGGCGAGGAAAGGTAAAGATGTATCTCAAGCTTGCAAGATTATGTATGAACGAGAACTACTTTACATTCCGTGGAAGCTTCTACAAACAAACGAAGGGTGCACATATGGGAAATCCGCTATCACCGTTTTTGTGCGAATTATTCATGGCGAATTTGGAGGACAGCCTAGAGGAACAAGGAGTACTACCCGAGAAATGGTGGAGATACGTGGACGACATTTTCAGCATTATCAACCGGAAAGATCTACCCAGGATTTTGGAAGCGATAAACAACGTGCATAAAGACATCAAATTCACCCACGAGGAGGAAAAGGAAGGTAAATTACCTTTCTTGGATTTACTGGTTATCAAGGGAACAAATGCAACATTAGACTTCGAAATCTACAGGAAGCCCACCAACACCATGAGAGTCATCCCATACACATCAAATCATTCGTATCAGCAAAAAATGCCAGCTTTTCATCACATGATCCACAGGATGCAGACGATTCCCCTGAGCGAAGAAGGAAAAACGAAGGAGCTACAACACATCTTGGAAACAGCGAGAATAAACGGATACAAGGAAAGAACAATACAAGCAATCATCAGCAAGAAGCAGAGGAACCTACGGAAAAACGAACTGACAACACTGACACCGATCGATGAACCACTGAAGAGGGTATCGGTTCCTATGATCGACACATCACCCACCAGCTACGCCATCGACTGAGGAAATTCGGCATCGATTTAGTATTCTCCAGCAGAAGCAATCAACTGAAGACACTGTTGGACTCCACAAAGGATAGAGTAGAAATGTTAAATAAGGCCGGGTTTATCAAATTAATTGTTCACAGTGTGATAAAGTATATGTAGGTCAAACAAAAGATCGTTAGATGTAAGGTTCGGACAACATGTTGCAGAAGTAAGTAGGGCGAAGAGTGAGACTGAGAAGGGATTAAATTATGACTTTAGGTCTAAGCTAGCTGAACATGTATATCAGCAAAATCATTCAATTACGACATCAAACATTAAAATTTTAAGAAATGTCTCTTCTCCGTGGAAACTTGATGTTGCTGAGAGCTTGGAAATCTACCGACAGGTACAAACGCGGTTGTTGAATAAAGATCAAGGAAATGGTAGCTCCTGACTCTTCAAGTTTATACCTAAGCATTAAGCGCATCAAGCGAGTAGAAATAAGCACCGTAGTAAGATAAGTACCTAGATAAATTATTATACCTACGCATAGTATAAATAGTGTAAGCTGCGATCATTTTCTTCAAGTCGAGTCAAGTACGAGACACTGAAGACGGCCTTACCTTTGAGGTCGAAATACGTATCTGTCAAGATACAATTAAGTGGTGGAATTCAATGGGATTGTATAAACTCGTCTTATGACAGGTCATTTATAGGGTTTCTTACCCCATTCCCGTCCTAACATGCGTACGACTACATTATTTAATTGATATTTATGACAGAAAGCAACTTTTCCTGAATTTTGTGGGCTGTATAATACTGCATTGGGGTTCACTGCTCAAAAAATAGCTATTCGTGCTAAATATCGTTCAAAAAAGCTTTTATTTGATTTAAATTAACGAGGTGCAGCACTCATTTCAGTCATAGCGATTGCCATTCCGGCATACATAAAACTAGTTCCCGGCCTAAGCAAAATTTCACTCAATCTCTCAACATTTTACTCTCATTCTCTCTCGGGACGGGAGAAAATGCGACGTAAACAAAAATATGCACGTTCCACGACAACAAGATGCCAGATGGTATTATGCATAATCATTTGTATTTGGTTGAGAAGATATATTTACTCATCCATTTTTTTTTCCAAATACTTAAAAACAATATTTTTTCACCTTTTGAAATCGAGAAAATAATAAATAACATGATAGCGTCAACGTATTAGACAGTTTTCCTATTAACGATGAAGGATTATTTTCATACTCCTGGCCTTTTGGTAGCACGGTAAGGCTAGAAGTTCTTGGGCCGAGGTGAATTTTTGTTCGGTTTGAGAATACTTTTTAAAATGTATTCTAATATGTTTATATAAGTTCTAGTGATACGTTCTAGTGATAAGATTGAAGTGCGTGTGTTTAGCATTATGGTGTGGTGATTAAAAGCTTGAAGCAATGATTGTATCGAGCACTGTGACGATTTTCAGGTACACTCAAGAAAAAAAGACCATTCGATTCATGTGTCAAGTCAACCCACATGGATTTTTGCAATGGGGTTTAACTAATGGAAAGTATGTGTGAAATCAATAAATTATCGCCAATATGCGTTTCTATCAAATACATGGTTTATCAAAATGAAATCTATAAAGTCTACACATACTTTTGAAAAGGTCAGTTCATGAAGTATATGCGTAAGGAAAATAATTCTAATCGCTGGATTTTCGTGTTTATTCTTGTTGTTCATGATTGAAAATATATTCTTCTGAATGAAACCACAATTTTTTTTCACATTTAATGTGATAGGCGATGAAAATTTTATTGTTAAGTAATATATTTGTTTTGAAAAGCTTATTCACCAGTGCGGTTTTCAAGTACCCTCCGCGACTGTAATTTTTTGCTTGGAAAGCAGCGGCGTGCCATTCGACGGCTAAAGCAACAGGAAGTTTTGCGATGTACAATGAATACCGAGCGGATGTTGTCTCCGTGAAATAGAGGGTCCACCTGGTATAGGTGTTCATGGGATTTGTTCCCTTATTTCCAGCTCTCTGCGATGCTCCGGCTGTTTGGTTTTAGGACCAGGTTCCTTCTGCTGGATCTTGACGATGGGGGAAGATCGGTTGGATGTATAAACATTGCATTGGTCATCTTGATGTCCGAATGGAAAAGCAGAACACTGCAGATTCAAAATTTGGGTCCCCGAATGCGTGATGTGCTTCAGATGCTTTCCCTCTTTGTTAGCTGAAGCAGGAGTTCAGCTGATGAATCTGATGGGCTTTCTACACCTGCAAATCAAATTTTCACTCTGACTGTATTTTTATGATTTTACGTTCTTACCGTACATAACCAATCATGGTATACCAATTCGAATAAAAAAGGAAAGCAAACGACACGTGAATTATTTGGATTAGCCTAAGAAAATACTATATTATTACGAAATGCCATTTTTCCCAACTTACACTCAAGTAAAAAAGGCCATTCGATTCATGTGACCACCCACATGGATTTTTGCAATGGGGTTTTACTCATGAAAGGTATGTGTGAAATCAATGGATTATCTCCAATCTTCATTTTCATCAGGTTCATGATTGCATTAAATGGAATCCATAAACATGGTACATACTTTTGAAAGAATCTAGAAATGAAATATATGCATGCATCAAATCAATTTAATCGCAGGATTTTCATATTCAATGACGTTTATTTTCCATTAATCTTAAAAAAAAGAAGCTACTGGGGGGTTCGGCACTTCATCTCATAGCTCCAATTTCCATCCCATCAAAAACAAAGCAATGAAAAGGAATTTGATTTTTTTATTTTTGTGATGTTTTTGTGCAGCGACAAGATTGGCGCTGTATTTCTCTGTTTTGCGATGAGATGAATATATGTTCAGTGAGATGGAAAGCGGAAGACGAATACAAGACGATTTATTTTTTTAATTTCACGGAAACATTAAGTTTTTGTACAATTTTGATGTTGTCAAGCAGTATGATTTTCGTTCCTGAAGAATAGCGACAAAAACCAAAATTCCATCAGCGGGGCTTCCTTTGACTCGGCGCTGTCAAACTCTACCGTACCATCACTGTCCGTTCCATCAGGGATTAAGTCCCGCACGACTGAATGGTGATTATGCTTAGGAGTATGATTTGCAAATCAGAAAAACATGCGCTTCGTTAACAATTTCCAATATCGGGAGCAGAAGTACGCAATTCGGACGATAGATTCGGTTGATTTCCAGATGTGATGCATCATGCTTTTTCAACAGCTGGTTTTATCGATGGATTCCTTCAGCACCTGTGCGTTAACAGCTGTATATTACGGACCTTGCTCAATGATAATATTTAATTTACTTACCAATTTTAACTTTGGGTTCAGAATATAACACCAACTCGCGCATTTTTCAGCTCATGGAAAATGTTTGCAACAGCAGCAACCGCAGCTAAAATCTTTATCCGCAATTTTTTGACTTGGTGACAACAGATCTGTTGGTCGGTGAATTCAGTGGCTCATTCAGTGAGACATTCTTTTCAAGGTCACAACGTATACAAAGGTTCTCCTTAGCCGTGCGGCAAGACGCGCGGCTACAAAGCAAGACCATGCTGAGGGTGGCTGGGTTCGATTCCTGGTGCCGGTCTAGGCATTTTCGGATTGGAAATTGTCTCGATTTCCCTGGGCATAAAAGTATCATCGTGCTAGCCTCATGATATACGAATGAGAAAATGGTATCTTGGCTCAGCAGCCGCGCAGTTAATAACTGTGGAAATGCTTTATGAACACTAAGCTGCGAGGCGGACATGTCCCAATGGGGGATGTAAGGCCAGTAAGAAGAAGAAGAAGAAGACGTATACAAAGTATGTGTCACAGAAATGATAGGTATGAGGAACATATAAAATGAATGAGAATGAAAATTTCAGCAATGTATGAGACGTTGCACATACATTTAAGGGGTCAATTTTCTTGCGTGTATGTTATCCTTGATGAGCATATTTGCTAGTCGTCAAGTTGGTCGGTGAATGATTGGAGGACGATCAAAAATTCATTAAATTCAAGACTTTGTCAGATAAAAGGTATGTGACGCATTTATGATGATCATTGGAATCATATTATCTTAATGAGAGAGCGTATTTCAGCAAAGTATGAGAAAACACACATACATTTAAGGAGTCAAATTCCTTGCGTGTAGGTGTTTATTTGATGATACTGTTTTCCGTTTTGTAAAAGTGGAAAGAATCACTCCGGCTCAGTGGTGTGGCATCGGAAAGCAAATTTTGAATTCTACATTTTTATTTTCTATAATTGGATCAATTAGGAGTAAAACAAGTGGCTGAAAAATATTGAGTATTGTGAAAAATAAATGGGAGACTTTTTGAAAATTATCAATCATAAACCTACGGCTTCCAAACAGTATAAATCATTAGTATTCTGTGCAGTGAGCCGGGAACCGGGCCCATAGGCCCAAGTAGTGATTTACCCTATATCCAGGCGTATACGCAGATAGAGAATTGTTGATAGCAAACATTCGCTCGCTAGACGAATCCTCTGCACCTTTCTAAAATGCACAAAGATATGTATTTCAGATTGTGTTTCAGCAGTTTGCCAGGTATGAAGAAATAACTTTTCCTTTCTCGTACAAAAACTTGTAACAAAAGGATATCCTTCCAAATTTAACCTTTTTATAGGAGGCTCGGAGACCCATAGTCTTAAATGAAATCAACTCGACGAATCAAGCTATTGTCTATTTGTTTGTATATGTGTTTGTGCATATGAGGCATGCAAAAATTGATGTTTCCTTGGATTCTTCCGGAGAACCATTTCTGGGGCATTTGGATGTCATAGAAGACTTTAATATTGATTGCACTCACAATATGCCAGAATGGATGGTTATGAAAAAATCGCGAAGCTTTGGGATAAACTTTTGAAATTCGCCACTTTTAAGAATGTTCCGGATCTTCCGGAGGACCGTTTCTGGGGCATTCGGGGTTTACACAAGACTTGATCTATTGATTGCTCCTACAATTTGCTAGAATGAACGGTTACCAACGGTTACGGCCTCTTTCACGGATGTTCCGGATTCCTCCGGAGAACCATTTCTGGGGCATTTGGAGGTCACAGAAGACATTTACTATTGATTACACCCATAATTTGCCAGAATGAATGGTTACGAAAAAATCACGAAGCTCTGGGATGAACTTTTAAAATTGGCCACTTTTACGAATGTTCCGGATCTTCCAGAGGGCCTTACGATGACCGCTCGACGGACAAATTAGCCCAGAAATAGCATATATAAGATACCAAATACAGTTGGGATCATCAGAGCACATTTCTGCAAGCAATTTTATGTTTCAAAACACGAAACTCGAAAATTAGGTGCCAAATTAAGAAGCTCAAACAGTACCTTTCTAGTCAGGTTCCCGGGGGACTAGAGAGGTCAATTTGAATGAATGGGCTTGTTCTAGTAACCTACAGCTTTCGTTTGGTGCCTAAAGATCGAAAACCGGTTGAAATTTGAGTTTTTGTGATCGTGATGAAATCTTGGGTCCAAATGGACCCCATGTACAATGTGTCACTTTTTTGTGGCGTCTCTCCTAGATGTCGCTGGAAGCTGATTTTCTCAGGGAATCTTAGTTTCCAAAAGTTAGGAAAAGTCAGAATTTTTCAGATTTTTATCTCGTTGCGTTACAAAGTTACAGCGTTATTTTGGGTGTGCTTGGGTCGAAATGGACCCCAATGCACTAGGAAGGTTATTAATACCTGTTTTCCTAATTCTGTTATTGATACCATACCCTGTTATGAACTAGCCTTGCATGAGAGGTAAAATACCAACAAATAATACCAAAAATTAATATGCACAATACTTCAGGCATAACATACTCTGTAATTACAATACCAAACGCATCACAAATTATTCTTCGTTTAATATTGAAATACCTAAGCATGTTATGACTAGAGTGTGTGTGTGTGTGCGTCATCCTCTATCCCTCACCCAGCTGGGGGTGTTGGTCAAGTAGTACTACGAATAATTTGATCAGATCTCATGTTCTGTAGTGGTGCCCTTTTTGTTATGAAGACTAGTACCACAAAAAGGAATCACTTCTGAAGCAAGGAAGGACTCTTCAGGGAGTGTAGGGAATGGGATGTACTAGTTGTTCATAACAGGTACAGCAAAACATCACAAGGACGCCCTTATTCGTACTAACTACTCAGGGAGTAGAAGGTCGAGAAGAGCCACCGTAGCTAACTAAAGCTTGAACCGGATACCTGGGACTCCCACAATATCCGCGGCAATAGTAGCAAACGATGCCCTGTGCGTATTTAGTGGTAAATTCTATGCATTTATATATTGGTGAAACAATAAATGAAAGAAAAGTGAAGAATTGGAACGTTCTCACCAATTTGTCCATGTCATGGCTGCTGAAGTTAAACTGGTTCAGCTCAGCAGACATTCCAGTGGGTTCTCAGCCGTCAATATTTTGTTTGCCCATAAATTTTGGACACTTCCTAAAAAAATTGAAAAATTGAATTCTTGAGCCCTAAAAAGATAAGATAAAAGAAGGAAGGCAGTATCGAACATAACAACATGAGTTTTTTTTTAACACAAGGTACTCTGATTTCTTCTGTCACCAATATTGTTATTTCTTAGAAGTCAAATGATGTATAAACATGGTTAGAACTAACAAAATTCTAGATGATAATACGACCTGAATAAATTGTGTTTTACCAGTTTCACATTACCTCCCAACACAAGCTTACTTCATTTGGAATAATGTTAACATTGTCTGAGGTTAATATAGCTAATCTACGCAATTCATACGTTTTATCTTTGAACCATTTGTTTGAGAACTGTTGTGTTTGTTTTCGGTTTTTCTGCAAGACGTGTTGATTGAATTCCTATGGTTTTTGTTCGAATATCGCACCAGTATAGAGGATATTGTTTTATTAACTACATCGATACGTGCTTCAATTGTCCGGATAATCACGAATCGTTTAGGATAAATTTTCGTTTCATTAATTTAATTATAAACTTGAATTTAAGAATTATTGGAATGATGAAAAGTAATTTGATAAATAAATAAAAACTTTAATAAGTAAACGAATCTATTCAACTTTTAAAGCTAGAAAAGTAAACATTTGTTATTAAGATTTCACTGAAAATCACAGTTTTTGGATTCTATGATTTTAAAAATATACCATGACATTTTATAATTTTTGAATTCATCGTTACGTTATAACGTTCGTTATTGATAGCCTTTAAGAATGTTATGAATAATCAAATGAACAATACTTTTTAAGATGAACTAATACCTTTTCACGAAAAAAAATCCTCTTCCTTCATTTTCTTACCCGGAAAGCCTAAATTAGTATATTGTGTAAAAATCAAAACGCACAATTGTAAAACATGCATAAAATTGTTTTCCTGAGTTAGTCTCCTACGAAATTAATGATTCATCTCATATTGAATTAAACAATATTCACCACATAATTCGATTTAGGTCATACACATTTAAAAAAGCAAAATTCACTTAGAATTCGGAGGAAAAAAAATACTAATCCCTAATCCTAGTGTCGTAATAGCTTAATTGTATCCTGTGTAAGATGTATAAATTTGTCATGAGAATGATTTTGATTATTGTATTTAATACTTTTAAGAAGTAATCGTTTACTATAAAGGAGCTACATTAGTTTAGGATATGCTCTTATTTGAAAAGGTTTAGGAGAAAGCAGAGAGAAATATTACTGAAATAATAACACGTAACGTAAAATCAATAGAAAATAGAAACGCTCAGATAATGAATAATATAAATCAATAGAAGAAAGGTAATACTTAATAAATGACACACGGCACAGTCCAATTACGATGTTGGTTGGTGCTTGAAAAAAGTTCAGATCCAGGAACATCCACGGGTATGATCCGCCCAAACTTCTTTACGAATATTTGGACAAAATCTTCATTTCTGCATCCCTTGCTTCTTGTAATGATTCGCGCAACATTCCAGAAAACGATGCTGTTACCGATGATGACCAACAGAAGCATCTCACCGAATACATCTTCAGTCCATGGTAGTTCGTGCAGGCTCTTCATCGTCAGGAGAAGACATTTGGTGATGAACTCTCGAACTCCCACCATGGTTGTAATCCAGAGATAAAGTGTGTCTTATTTTTAATACGTTATTAATTCCCGCAAGCATTTTCAGATACAGGTTGCCAGGAACGTCGGCATAGATTGGTACTCGACCGGATGGTTACCTTTTTTTCATCGTAAAGGCTGCTGCAGTAATAACTTTTCGCCTGGAGGTACCAAATAGACAGCATATCCATTCCGTTCACGCCTCTGAGGCGTATAGTACGGTAGAAACTTCAGTATTGTCGGCAGGTCCTTCCCATCTTTATGGATCCATCTAACCATTTCGGCTACTTTCGCCATCGATTTAGTTAGATTTCACTGCTCAAAAAATGACGGGAGCGGAACATACTAAGCATGTTATGACTAGAGTATTTGCATATTAATTGTTGTATTATTGTTTGGTATTTTTCCTTTTATGCAAGGCTAGTTCATACCAATTTATGTAATCGAGGTCGTCGCTCCTGCTCGGGAAACTTGGAAGAACTTCCCGTAGTTATGCCGAGAAAAAATCCTTGGAAATATAATGAAGCATTTCTTTGGGAAAACAGAAGATTTTTTCGTTGATATTCGTGAGATTTTTTTTTGTTGAAAATTGTAAGAGTTGAAATAAAATTCTCTCAAAATCCCTAACACTTTTTTGAAAAAAAATTCGAGAAAAATAAAAGAGACTCCCGGAGAAATCGAAAAGTGTTTAAAAACAATAAAAATTTCGAAGATCTGGAAATGGGAGTGAGCTTCGTAGCCGTGCGGTTAGCGACGTCAACATCTAGACCAGCGGTTCTCAACCTTTTTTCGAAAGGTACCCGAAAGGAGTCTTCCAAGCCTCTTGAAAAAAGGTTCCGAAACTGTTGAAAGAAGGCTTCTGGACATCTTGAAAGAAGGCCTACGAGCTGCTTGGGAGAAGCCTTCCGAGAAGCGTAGAAGGATGCAACGAGGTCTCCAGGTAGCCTTGCGTGCAAAGGCGTAAGATTGCCAATCCGGAGATGGCGAGTGTAGTTCTCCGTCCGGTCTAGGATGTTTTATGGTGGGAAACATTCTTGACTCTCTGGGCATAGTGTATCCATTGTACTTGTCACGCAAGATACATACTCATGCAATGGCGGACATATATAGCTTTCAATTAATAACTGAGGAAATGCTAATAGAGTACTAAGTTGAAAAGCAGGCCAAGTTCCAGTTGGAATGTAGAGCCATATAAGAAAAAGAACGAAGCAACCGAGCTTTCCTGAAAAAAAAATCTTTCATGCCTCTTAAACGGAAGCTTCCGAACCTTTAGATTCGAAATTTAAGTTCAAAAGTATATGCTCAACATATTAGTCAACATTTCACTTAGATCAGGTAGATTTGATCTTTTGTTCCGCATGCATTGTGCTGGTTGTGGAGGGCAGGTTTCAATTGGTTTTGATTTACTGATCGCCATCCATATTATGTACAAAACAAAATTTTGAAATAAAAAAACAAAATTATCCAAACTTTATCAATAAGTTTCGATGGAAATTGAAATACGTCCGCCATTACGCATTTTTGTCCGAGGTATCCCCTAGGGCCAGCGAAGGTACCCCCAGGGGTACATGTACCCCAGGTTGAGAACCGCTGGTCTAGACGCATGGGCTATGGAGTGTGGGTTCGATTCCCGCCCCGGTAAGGAGGAAACTTTTCGTGATCGGGTGTTATATGTCCTGTTGTCTAGGTGTTAAGTGTTCAGTCTGTACGACCTCTGGTCGAACACGGTGTTCCTGTCTTTTTAAATCGAAATTCTAGAGATTTTCTTGCGGATGTATTTTGGACATTCTCGGTTAAATTCCAAAGAACCTACCGGTAAAAATCATGTAATAATTTACCTAAGAAACTTACGATATTCTCTTCACCAAATTTAGTTGATTTTTCAGAAAATGGTTGGAAAAGTTCCTGAGAATGCTGCAAAATTTATCGGGGAAACAAAACCCATACTTACCGAGTCATGCTACCACCGCGCCGCCGGCTATAATTGCTTCCGGTGTGATGCCGACGCCGCGCCGTCGAGGTAATTTACGACTAATGTCGCTTGCTACGATTTTTGAATCGGAGAACATCTCAAGATTGCCAAATTGTTGCGTAGAACGTCATCTAGGTACGTGACAAAAAGAGTCTTGTAATAGACCACAGACCATTAAATGCGAAGCTAAAGCGTTTCATATTTAGGTCATCCATATTCATTTGATTTGATTCAGTACCCAAAAATTGTTCCCGAACACAAAGAAATAACTCCCACAGCATTCAGTTATCTCCGTACAAATCTGTCAACCAGAGCAACTGCATAGTAGTTTTCCTATGCCAATCACAAAAAATAGTGCTGCTGACATTCGATTGAAACCGTTTCCATTTCTAATCCTACACAAACCGAACACATCGGAATTCAGTACGAACGCCGTGCAAGGGCGTAGGAGGAAAGTGATACCTTTTTCCGATAGTGTCAATTGCACATCGAACTGTAGGAGGTTGGTGTTCAAATGCGCCATGATTCGCTCGATTTGATTTAAAAGTATGGACTACACCGAATAAGGTCCAATAATTAAAATAATTATTATAATCAGAGATAATATCAAAGCGGGTACACGCACATGTGCCTGTGGTGTTTATGTTTCATAATTTCGTCATTTTACAAATGCGATAAATCAAAGCAAAACATTGGAAAGAAGTGAGTGAAATATTTTATCATTTAGTAGGGTAAATCCGGGTGAGATGCCGCAGTTTAGAGATCTGGTAGAACAGACCTGATTTATTGGCGCAAATGTATGTGAGATGGTGTCTTTTATAGCGAAAACAAAAACTTAAATAGTAACTGCTCATTCTTATCAGCCAAAACAGTAATATGACGGTTACACACTTTAATTTATGCCGCAGAGACCTATAACTTCTAACGCTATTTTTATTAAGATTTTTTGTACGGTTTTGAGAAAATTCTTACGAATTAACATGATTTTAAATTAATGATATTTGCACAAGGAACGACTCTGACTCAATCAGTATCGTTTTTTATCGTTATCATGCACTGCCGTGTGCGGCATAATTGTCCCATTCGATTTTTCACTGATTTGTTGGAATCGTTAAACTTTATAAGAAATTAATAAAAAGGGGAGTTTGTTCTACAAAACTTTTAAAAAATATCAAGTCATTTTGTCTCATCTTATAAATTGCAGCATAACAGTTCCATCTGTAATTATGTTTCTAATAAAGTAAAATATGATGTTTTTTTCATCTTGAAACTCTATATCATTTTTCGAATGATATCCAAAGAGATCATATTCTTTTAGACGTAATAGGGGAACTGCTCCTGGAATTCATCTCATGGCTGATATTCATCCCATCAAAACAAAGCAATGGAAGGCAATTTGATTTGTTTCTTATTTTGTGATTTTTTCCAGCAGTGCACGCATGGTGACAAAAAGAAGCTACAAAATTGGTGCTGTATTTCTTTGTTTCGCGATGAGATGAATATATGTTCAGTGAGATGGAGATCGGGAAAATTCCCCAATATTAATGTAAATAAATGAATAATTTGAAAAAAGATAACAAACAACAAAATATATCACTTGTCATAAGACGAGTTTGTACCTTCCCATTTATTTCACTACTTGATTGTATCTTGACAGATACTTATTTCGACCTTACTGTTGAGGTCGAAATACGTATCTGTCAGGGTACAATCAAGTTGTGGAATTAAATGGTAAGGTACAAACGCGTCTTATGACAAGTGAAGACATTCCACTAAAAAGCTCAAAATAATTTTCTTAACAAAATAAATGTTAAATTCTTCTTCTTTTATTCTTGTGATAGGTAAATTTATTCTAAAATTTTGACTCGTGTGAATGATGATGAGAAGAACTTTTCCCACGTGAGTTTAGTGAAGTAATTTTAATCAACTAGCTATTGATAAATTAGGATTCCAATCTGTGTCTAGTACATGCAAAATAAGGGGCGGTGTTAGTTGAACACTGTTCTTGATTAGCCACAATTGAATAATAATAATATAATTTTTAGGTCATTCAAGATAAAATGAAATTCGTGGAAGAGAAAAATGTAATGTTCCATCTCTAATTATGCTCACCTACCACAGGGCATAACCATCAAAGTTTCGACTAGCAACGCATTATCGAAATCGGACCTTACCTAACGCTAACTGGCAATACCATTTCAAGATTCACGCACTATCAAGAACAATTCATTCTTGTTCAGTCTCCTGACACAATGATTGAACATATTGCCACAGACAAACGAACAAATCTCGCGTGATTTTTGAAAACGTCGTAAGTCCAAAAGAGAGGCTTTCTTTGTTTACTTTCTCTTTCGATTATTACAAAGCCATGCTAATATTTACATTTGATTTTCCAGCACTGATCTGAAGGAAATAGCTTTGTCTAGTATGCTGAGGTGAAAATATTGCAACAAATTTTAAACTAGCATAGATAATAGCAAAAGAGAGCGTAATGAAAGAGAGTCTCTCATTTGGACTTACGACGATTTCAAAATCACACGAGAAATATTTTTTTGTGATATCCACTATATAGTAACAACAAACCGTCTGAAGAGCATATTTTAAGATTAACTACTTTGTGCCAAAGGTAAAAATTTGGTACGTGTGATATTGGATATTTATTATATTTTGACCACGAAGGACATTTATAGATTGTTACATCTGTTTGTCTGGTACCTAGTTTTCATGCAACTTTTATTATTTTTTGTCTAGTAACTTCAGTCTAATTGTATTTATTATTATTATATTTATTCGAATCTCCAAATATCGTTTGGCATAGTAGGCGAACCGATAGTGGGACTGGTTTGCTGATAATCAGTAAGCATATGCGCACATAATATGCGGTATTTCGAAAAATTTCGTTTCAGGTGGTTCGAAACGAAATTCCGCGGATTTTCGCGGAATTTGAGCAAGGCGAAATATGATTTCTTCATTTCGTTTCGTTTCGTAAAATTACAAAAAAAAAATCGCTAAAAAAAGCTTTAACGAAATTTAACGGAATTCCGTGGAATTCCGAAACGAATTTAAACTTAAACCATACTGCCTCCTACGGTCGTGTATTATCAAAAGTCTTGGCTGCGCCGCTGAACAAAATTATAAAATTGTTTTCAAAACTTAATGTTATACAAATTTTTCAATGAAAGCTTACTGCATAAACCCATTCTGAGTCGAAAAATACGTATTTACTTTTCTTCTATGAAACGTCTCAAGTTAAATATATCTAACAGAAAATGAAAAGTACCGTCGTCGGGGGTGACAATGGGTCAAATGGGGGTGAGAATGGGTCACTGTTTCAACTACTTAGAATGCTTGTAGAATAGATTAAATATATCTGAGGGCAAGAAGACTAAAATATAAGAGACCTTTTTGAACGATTACCGCGATGAAGCGATGACCCATTCTCACCCCCCAGACCCATAGTCACCCCCGATGGCGGTATTTTTAAATATTCTATGTTATCTATCAGAGCGTAAATGTAGTCAGATATGAATCAGATCAATATGACTTTGTCAAAAAGGTGAAGCCGTGGTGCGGATTCCTAGGGCCCTTATGAAGTCTTTTTGAAGCTATTCTTTTTTATTAATGGCCGATATCTTCACTTTTGCTTAGAGATATTTTTTGACTACATATTTGAACAATATCGATCGTGTTGCTGCTAGTCATGCTCCTGTAACTAGCCGCGAACTAAAAAAAATCTGCCGTGCAGAGCAGACATTTATTTAATCAGTGTGCGATCGATCGTGTTGATACTACTCACATCATCTAGTGCGGGTGGAGTGAAAAAAAAAATAATGTCTGCATCGAAGATCACAAAATTATTTAGTGCAGAATCGATTGTGTTGTGTTGATTGTGCTTATTAAACGAAGCACATTGATTTCGCGTTAGATTGATTTGAGACATGGTTTTCGTCTTCAAGTTCTCAAAATAACTTCGTTTATAATAAATATTTAGTCGCATACCATGGTGGCTTCACTTGAATTACTTTTTCAACTAACGAACGATTTCTTTCCCGTGGCGCTCACGGAGATGCAGAGCATTCCTCGGTCTTTTATAAAAAATGGTGTCGAACTAATTTTCCTTTCCTAACTGCTAGTTCGCCGAGCTGATTGTACATAAGACTGTGGGTCTCCGAGCCTCCTTTAAAAAGGTCGAATTTGGAAGGAAATGATAGCCTTTTAGTACAACTTTTTGTATGAGAAAGGGAAAATTATTTCTCACACTTGGCAAACTGCTGCCGTTAAAACTTTGCGATCACATTTCTGAAATTCAATCTGATATACACATCTTTGTTTATATGATAAAAGATAGATAAAAAAAATCTATGCATTTATTTTCTAGTTTTGAGTTAGCCCAATGTCATAAAACCACGCTGATAATACAATATGGAAGCATGCTTGAGTATAATTACATTATTCTAAAGTAGATAAGAATTTTAACAGAACTTGAATCCGAACGCAAAAAAATCCTACAATTTCTATATTTTTATATACTTACTGATATAAAACTGAAGTGATATAAAATTGATCAGATTCGGGAGCAAACACTCCACACACACTGAATTCCTTTGAATTCCTTTTATAAACAGGAATGCGGCAATTTATTACATACTGCTTCTTCTGTTCCGTAACTCTATTGTTCAAAAAGCAGTTATTTGACTACGAAAAATGAAATCAGAATTGCGTACATAATGTAGAACCAATTCAATAAAAACTCCGCGGTTCGTATAATTTCGAATTGAATGGACCTTGATTTCGTATCGTTCCGAAGTCTCGAAAGTAGATCTATATTTCGTTTCGCTTCGTTTCGAATCAACACAGACATTTTATATTTCGTTTCGTTTTGTTTCGTTAGGAAAAAGTGTGTTATCGCATACCCTTAATAATCAGTCAATCTAGTTAATATATTGCGGCATAGCACTCTCACCCAATATTTCATCAAAGCTAAACAGGTATGCTTATAAATAATCGGCAGATGGTGTAAACTTATGTATTATACATGTGGAACATTCATTTAAAATACATTGCACTCACAGGCAAAATATTGATGTTTTGAGCGAAAACAACTAAAATTTTTAAATGCATTTTCCTCAATTCAGAGTTTTTACGAATGGGACAACTATGCCGCACACGGCAGTGCATGCTCACTACTTAAAATATCACAATAATGAGAAACAAATCAATTTGCGCCCCATTTCTTATTTTTTGATTGTTATGTTATGAATTGCAGATACCCCAAGAAGTCAAAGTAGGCATGGAACAGCATTGCAATGAAGAATATTAGGTCATATTAGAATGTCAAACAAGTTTAAAACCGTCGTGGATATGGAAGAACACAATAATGTACCTAAATGTAGGCTGCTGTAAGCTTCACCAATGGCAATGATTGTGATCGTCCCATACATCTGAAGTGCGCTGGCATGACAACCAGCTATTTCACTTGCAGGAATAATTTTCTTTCATTTTCCTCTTAAAGTCCTTATTTTGTGTTTTTGCAAATGAAGGCTTCTGAAATAAATAAAAGTGCTTTGTTCATCAATTCATAAACATTTTATAAACTTTACTTCATATTCTTTCAATTTCTAGTGGTGGCACACAACAAGTACATTTTTTTGGCAAAAAATCAACGCTTCATATAGGTAGCCGCAAAATATTTCCATTTGTGTAAAACATTATAGGGTGGGTGTACCAATCGTCGCCATAGTTAAGAACAACGCTTTTTCAAAAAATAAATAAAAGGCAAATAGGTGGTGTTTATATGTCAAGCGGAAGGTTTTTCTTCCTGCTCCTTAGAAGAAATGTGCAAACCGAGTTAAAATTCGCGCTAGTACTCAAAATTGCTTAATCCATAATAGGAACACATGTATCAGTTGTAACACTATTCTTATTTTGGTTCCTATTATGACAAATCCCATTGTTTTCTTATGGAATTGTCCATAATGGTGCGACAACTGGTGCAAAGGACGACAACAATTAAGCAAATTCATTTTTTACAATTACGGTTTGTTCGATTTGGAGGAGATTAAAGGTATTATTGTGTCATATGAATATGGTTCACTGATCAGATAATGTTTTGTGGTGGTATAATGTGTCACTTGGTGTATAGTGCATTAGTGCGACAACTGTTGCTATAGCCACGGCTACTTCGAAGAGAAGTTAGTTAGAAATGGAACGTTTAACTCGCAGAACTTGAAAACGACTGGATGGATTATCTTTATTCCTTCAGTAGATAAGTTTTTATCGTCTCACGAGTAAAGTTGAGTAAACCGTGAAAACCAAAATTACTGAAAATTTTGCATGGGCAGTTCACAACGTAAATTTTCGTCTACTATGCAGAACAACTAGTATAAAAATAATACAATTCTAAACCAACATTTATATGGTCTACATATAGATCGATATAGGTAGACGAAGAATCAGAAGAAATAAATTTTGGTTGTTACGCCCTTTCCAAATGTTGGTTTAGAATTTTAATGTGCTTCAAGTGAGAGCTTCAAGACGCAAGGTGTTTTGTTCAGAAATCTTCGAAAATATTTTAAACTTTTATTTATCTGAATAGACGCCATAAGTGTTAATTTAACTCAAACATTAATTTCTAGTATTCAAGAGTATAAAATGCCTATGCATGTAGGGTATGCTATGCATCACAACAACTGCTAAACTGATCTCATAAAACTTTGTGGTGCTATATGTGAATAAGGCATTGTGGACCATCGTTCCCTTTTCCTGCATGAAGGCGTTAGAATTACCGAAGCATATCCCATTTTGGAAAGATGACGCAGAACAATCAAACTGGGATTTAAGGGTGGTGGCATTGAAACGATACCAGAAGCGGGTGAAGTTGGCTATTCAGTGAATTGTCACAGATAAGTGGGTGTTTCATAATCCGCAAAACCAGGTAGCTAAGTGTATCCATTTTCACGTATGTACCTCCGTAACTACCGCGCAGATCATATATTTTGTTTTTATCTACCGGGAACGAGATCTGAAAATGGCACACCGAAGAACAATAGGAACAAGCATCAGAACGCGGTGAAATTGATAGTTCCATAAAACAGACACCGCAATACTACGAGCGACAATGGGACAGCATGGATGGGGGGGGGCGAAAAGCTTTCAGCTGTAGTCAGTGGCTTGCAGAGAGTCGAAACAAACGAAATGTTGCTCCGGAGGTTAGTGGGTCAAGGCTGATGCGCGGGACTCGTTCCATCCGGGATTTTGAGAGTTAACGATGAAAAAGAAATTCGCATTGTGTCAGAAATTTCACAACGGTTTGACTCACTTTAAATCACTTAGTTTTTGCCCATCGGTTTCGTTCTTTATAAAATTGCACTTCCTAAAACATGTTATCCCCACTACAAGGGGTATTCAATTCTATCATTTTATCCATTTCCCCTGATCTCCCATTTACCTAAGTGCAGATAAACCCGCCCGCCGAGAAATGGATTCAATCTTTAACCTTCTCCCGGTTTTATCTGCAGCATGTGCTTCGGATGCACTGCACTTCCTTTCTCCACGAGGAAACTTTCCTTCCGGTTTATTCGCAATTGGTGCCATCCATGGATGCACAAACAGCCGTCTTCCGCACCGTGGGGCAGATTTTCCTTAACTTTCGCCCCATAAAGGCTTTCATTTGAACACTTTTGCAGCCCACTCACGTAGTTGGTGTCTTGCTGCAGCTGCAATCCTGCTGCTAGCGCTTGCTGAAGCTGTTGCCGTCGCCATAGTGCTGATTGCCATCCCAACCCATCCCACCTTCCCAGCTAAGCAGCCATGTGGGTGAGATCGAGCAGAATTATCCTCGTTAAGGGATTTTGTTTTATGTGGCAAGACTGTTAGCACAATAAAGAAGAAGAAAAAAAATGTTCGGATCCGTTGAAGCACTATTGACACGGCGGAAACAACGATTGCAGATTGCACTCCTACTGACAAGGTTGAATAGCAAGAAACTAAATGCCACCTAGTTTTTTTTTTGAAAATTTGCGATTTTTTCTAGGACCTCGACACTAATGCTTGAATATATTGTTTGGCTTACAAGTTCGCTTATATAGCAAACTTTTTATAGAAGGCCCAAAAACCCAAAGCGTTATATAAAGATCGACTCAGTTCGACGATTTGAGGTGATGTCTGTGTATATATGTGTCACATACTTTTCAGGCACTTGTCCTCAACAGATTTGCTTACAACGAGATGAATTTGACCGGACATCTTATTCTTTTGTTTCCTATCGAAATTGGCCAAATATCTATATTAGC
Source organism: Armigeres subalbatus (assembly GCF_024139115.2). NCBI lineage: Eukaryota > Metazoa > Arthropoda > Insecta > Diptera > Culicidae > Armigeres > Armigeres subalbatus. The sequence continues at coordinate 366,533,703 of NC_085140.1, read as the reverse complement.
CGGATCGGACTATGTATGGATCAAGGAGTAAGATTTTTTTCTTTTTCAAAACAGCATTTTTCTGGAGTTTTTCTTTCAAACCGATTTGTTTTTCAGTTGTATTTGACAGAAAATCCTGTCTTATTCTTTCTTATTCAAAATCGGTCCGATCGAGCTGAGCGCTTGAAAAAATTGTCTTTTAGCTAATTATATTGTTTTCTTCTGAAGAAGAACCGGAACGGACTTTGCGCTATAATTTTTATGATACGAAAAAAATAATTTTTCATCCAGCAGGCATGATTAGAGATGTGTGTCGCCGGTCTGAAAATCGTAGACGGCATAAATTTGGTAGATGGCGGCGGCGTTTTCGATAAAAAAAAACATTTGAGCTCGCAGTGGCGTGGCGATTTTTTATTGCGTTCTTTTTGCGCCTTAAATGTCTAATGAACTGGATCATTATCACGTTAAAAATTGCGCAAATTTGAAGTTTTATGGGTCAAAATATGGTTTTCTTTGGGTCATTTTCATAGATTTGTGGATCATTTGTCATACGTTCATGGGAAAATAACAAGAATGTTATTGTTTTTTTACCATGTCTAAAGGAACATATTTTCCTATTCATTGCTAAATTTTAGCTTAATTATGGATCATCAAATTATTCTTTATGGAGGTTCCCGCACTATTCTATAGATTTATGGCAGCGGTTTACAATCAGGTGTTATTTACGGATCATTTTTCATTTTTTATGGATCATTTTTATTGTTTATATGCAAAAGTATGTTTTGCCTCGACAAACACTTTATCAAAAGTACGGACAACGATTTCCTATTAGGGTAAATGTTCCGATAGTTGTGGTAGTGTAGTTATTGCGAAATTAATCGTAACAATCTATAATGCCGATCGATTAATTAATAAATCATAACACAGTTTAGAGAAACACGCCTACAGAATGCATTCAAAACTGGTAATATACTCCCAATTTTTATTTAATTGTTTGCTCTTTGCACCAATAGTTGCTGTAGTGTTCTTTTAGTTGCGAGTCCCATATGAAATTTACGGAATTTGCAACCATAGGAACACAAATAAGCACATACCGCCACCATTGCATTGGAACAATGTACCATTATTTGGAGGTTTTTGCTCTAAAAATAGCACAAATCCTTATTTTGAGGCTTGAGAAGAATATTCCTCGCAGAAAAGGTATGAAGTGCTTTCAGATTTATTGCTCAGGTAAATGGTAGTGAATTCCCATTAGGTCTCTAAATACTTAAAAAGTGAAGGAACATGCTTAGTTCCTCCCCTAGGTATTGGGTATCTGAAAATGAAATCAACAAATATAGGCGCACAGTCAGTGTTGTGATGCTGCTTTCAAGGTCACTGCGATAGTTCGCAAAAACAAAAAAATATTTGAAATTTCCACAGAATGTTCTCCGGAATATCCATGAAAAATTCTTCAAAATGTTTGAAGGAAATCGTTCAAATTTTTATTGGAATGACTATTATAATATATACTAGACCTGTGCGCCACCGTGCCACGCCGCCACCTCTGACGATTGTTTCAAGCCGCTGCTGCCGTACGAAAATTGCCCACGCTGCCGAATATTTTTTACCACGCTGATTGCATTTTCCCTGTATGTCTACATTTATCTACACAGATAGAAAAATCCACTGAAATTTACGCTAAAAATCATGCACATAAATGGAACGTCATTATTAGCGTACTTCCACACGAGATGTAGCCTAAAGGTATACAATATTTGACGTGAATCGTCAATATTGTATACAAGTTGCAAGCAATCTTGTTAGGAAGAAGGCCATTTCAGCGTAAAATAGCGTAAATTTCCGCATGTCAAGTTGTAACGAGCATGTCCGTTCTTTAAATGTTATCGTATTTCCTTCAGCATTAAATATTCGTAATATTGTAATTAGTTTGAACCAGCCTAACACTGGAAAGTACACCGTTGCATGAATATATCTTCGAATTCACGAGTAGCGTTCCACAGACATTCATTTAAATGAGTTCCTACCCTAGCCAACTCGCACATGCTGTAACCGCCCAAAAAGGGAAAAGTTATAGCAGCAGATATGAAATTTGCGCGCTTGCTGCTGTGCATTGACCCCCGGAGGAATGCATTCAGGATATTGAACTTATCCCGAATGGGTCCGCTCTCTCAGATTTAGCGAGCTGGGTGATGTAAGCCTTTCGGCGTAGACTAATCCCCCTCCCTTTAACCTTGATCGTTTCGCGAGCGTGGGAATTATCCAACCTTCGGATTTCCTCTCAGGATTTCCCGAAGGTTATGATTGCGAAACTAATTAATAATGCGCACCTTGATCTGAGGACAAATTGATTTTGATCGATCACTTCGTTCTGGCTAGTGGAAGAGGCAGGAGTGATCGGATTTATAATTGTCGCGCCGTGATGTGTTTTTGGAGGTTAATATTAACATGTTTATCCTTAATTAAATTTTAACTAAGTCTTTCCCGTCTAGATTAGTAATAGTAATTAGTTTAGTGCGTGTTGAAATTGTGCAGGTAATTCGTTGGTCATTTTTGTGTGCATTGAGTGTGTGTGTTAATCGTGTCGTCGAACGACACCACGTGTGTTCAAATTATGCAGGTTTGTGGCATTCTGCGAAGCTAGACACATCACCCACCCAGCTAAAGATCGCTTCTGACCCCACCGTCAGCTACGAGGAATTTTCCCGGAAGTACGTCGACCGGAAGAGGGCTTGCAAACGTTCATCGCGCCCTAGGCAAAGCTAGCAGACACCCAGATTCATCGCGGAACTGCGCCAACCGTCGGCAATTCATCACCGCCGCCGAAACATTCATCGACGCGGTCGCGTGAAGACCACAGACCGGAGGGAAGTTCATCAGCGTCACGCTCATCGACGCGAGTTTCGATCCACGGTGCGTCTCTTCATCGAATGAACGACCGTGGTGATTTCCGTAAATTCCCTCCAAGCGTACGCAAAGCAAGCAAACCGTAAGTAATCATGCATGATTAGATAAGTCCATGCGCATGGCTCAGTTCCCGCCGCTACCGAAGAACTAGCAGTAAGTAGCGTGCCAATCGAAACTTTCACGTGGCTGTGGCTGTCCTTAGTCCCCGCGCTTGCGCTGATAGCCACGCTTCTGAGCACACACACCTAAACCGACCCGGAATGAACACACTGCACGAATAGAACTCAACACACGCCCCGAATGAAGACAGAGGTTAGATAGAGAAAGAGAGAGTAAGGGAAAGCAAACAGTAGGCCTAGGCAGAGAGGAGAATGGAAACATGAAGAGAAATATATGTATGTGAAAATGAATCTGTTCTGAACATTTGTAGTGATATGTTGTTTTGTTAATGCTGGTAGCATAAATGCAGGCGAACCGTCGTTCGTAAAAGTCTATCCCGAATGCAATGCGAGAATAAAGTTGGTTAAAGTTTAGCATGTTAATCGGTCGTTAATTTATTTTTATTATTTATTATATTTTGCTGGGGCGGTTCCCCGAAACAACCACGATAACTCCCTATTCTTTTATAGCAGGATTCGCAGGTTCTTTCAGGTCATCCAGTGATGATAAAAGGGCGTAAGTATTGTTTCGCAATCGCCTAATTCCCGCGCTAGTAAATCGATCTCCCTTCCCCTTTTCCCCTTCATTGTCTTCACCCCCAGTCTTACGTCACCCGATTCGTTCCCTCTCTGAAAACGGGAGTAATTAGACCCATCCCCTGGGGGTCTCAGCGGCCGGGCAGCCCTATATCTGGAAGGTGGTCTCCGAAAGGAGTGGCGCTTAAACCACCTATCTTATTTCCCCGGGAAACGTGCGGGTTGGCGGGTTATAAAGTTTTACGCGCTGTTTATATTTCACTATTTTTTTCTGTGTAGCTGTTGTCGGAAATAAATATTTTCACCCAAGTTCATATGAAAAATATCTTTTCAATTATGCAGCATTTATTCTCATGTTCAATAAAGTCTACTCCCAACAAATTTGGAACTGATGAAGGGCTTATGTAATTTAAAACAGGCCTTTCCAACTAAGAAGTAGCTTATTTACCCTAAACTGTTTGTTGGGGAACCACTTGTTGTATAGCGTATGCTGGGTCAAACAAAATAACATTTGATCAAACAAAATGCACCTGACATTTAATTATTCAGAAAATAAGGGAATTGTTTTTCAGGAATTCAAAAAATTGCTCCTAAAACATCTTCGGCAGTTAGTACTAAATTATATCGGTCTGAAAATATTTAAAAATTTCATTAAATTTTTTTTGGCAACTCGACATTCGACAATCTTTTATTTGAAATTCTTCATCAACGCCTAGTTCAAGAAATTCTACAGAAACTCTATTAAGAATTCCTTTGAAAATCTCTCCTGTAACTCAGTCGAGAAATCCACACGAAATTCATTCAAGAATTTATTTAAAAAATTCTTCTAAGTTTCGAACCAGGTATTCCTTTGCGAATTTCTTCAAGAGATACTTCATGCATTGATCATCAAAATCTTTTATAAACTCCTTTGGATATTCATGAGAGAGGAATTTCCCAAAGCAGTTCCTTGAGAAATTCTCTTATGAAATTTCCAGGGGATATAGACATATTTCTGGACGAGTCTTTAAAAGAAATTTTACGGATATTCTTGAAGGTATTTTTGAGAGACTTTTTGGAGAATTTCTAAAGAAGTTTCTGAAGCAAAAAGCGGGAGGGTTTTCGAAGTAAATTTCTTATGATACCGTGGGGCATCGAAATCCGTACACTTAAGCATCTTTGTATATGAACAAGTCATTACAAAATAGGAATCGAATGTAAATAACACGTTTGTCATCGACACAGGAGCATGAAGGCCTCTACTTTTGAAGTGTGTCACATTTACTCATTAAAACTACGAAAAACATGATAAAATAATGAATAAATTCAACTATTCCCGACTCGAAATCGGTCCACGGTGGAATCAAAGGATCAAACAGAATCAAAGGACAAACAGAATCAAAGGATCAAAATCCGTACAGCTGTTTTTAACCTAGATATTACAATTGAAGCAATCTGATTGACTAAACTACGACTGTAAATAGTTCAATACGCACCTTGAGAAACGATCCCTTCGATTTGTATTTCGCTCATCTTATGTAATGATTCGCAATTAGCAATTAAAACACAGTTACTTTTGGTGCAATTATGCTCCACCCGAAAACAAGATGGCGGAAAAAACTCCGCGTTTGGTGGGTGAAAATCTGTTTTTGATTTTTGTTGTTTTAATTTCAAAGCCTTTTTTCCATTTCTATGCCCTAAAAGCTTATTGCCAAGTATCTGAACAGGATAAGATAAATTATTTCTACATGAATTACCTTAAACTCCTTTCAATTTATTGATATCTCATGAGGTGGACGGATTTCGGTGCTGTACGGATTTCGGTCCCGCACGGTATGCCGGAGGAGTTTTCCAGGAAATTTCCGGAAAATCCTGTAGGCTTTCCTGGTCGAATTCACGCAGAAATTCTTTAAAAGTTTCCGTAGGAATTGCCGGGGAGATTCTTTGAAGATTTGTAAAGGACTTCTTGAAAAAAAAAAATCGGTAGATTTCTTAAACATATTTCCGGAGAATTAATTTACAGAATAATTCATTTGTGAACGACTTCCCGGGAGAAACCTCGGAGGAATTTTGGGGTAGGAATTTCTGAAAGAATTCCCAGAGGAATGCACGGAACATTTTCTAGATCTAGATTTCGCAATTTTATTTCCATAAGAAGTTCTTCCAGGATTCCTGGACAATTTTCCGGAAGAATTCCCGGAAGGTGGGTTTGGTGGAATTTCATATGAATTTCGGAAGGAATTCAGAAGAAATATCTGAAGAGCCCTCGTGGTAATTTCTGTAGAGTATGCGAAGTAATTTATGAAGTGTTCTTGGATGAGTTTTCGGAGGAACTCCAGAGAGAATTTTAGGAGGAATTCCATGAGTAATTATTTAGGATGTTACAGAACTTCTTCGGGGGATTTCCTGAGCAAACTTCCTGAAGCATTCATTAAAAGAACTTCAGGTGGAATTCCTGAAGAATTTTTGAAAGAATTACCGAAAAAAATCCTGGAGGCACTTCCGTAGAAATTCCTGAAGCAACTCCTGGAGGAGCTTCCGGAGAAATTCTTCAGAACGAATTCCTGGAGGAACTCCAAACGAATTCCAGGAGGAACTTCCGGTCGAATTCCTGAAAGAGCTTATGGAGGAATTCCAAAGGGACTTTTGGGGGAACTTCCGGATGAACTCCTGGAGGTACTTACGGAGGAACTTCTGAAGGAACTTCCGGAGGAACTGCTGCAGAAACATCCGGAGGAACCTTTATTTTAACCATTTCATTTATTTGGAAGGCTCAGTCGTGTGTGACACTTTGCGGAGCCACAATTCTTAAGTATGATATCAATACAATGTGTATATCATCTTATCATTAACAGTTAGTTGGGAAGGGACAAAGACCAAAATACTCGTGGTGTGGCTCAAGGTTAGAGACTACTTTATTCAGGACGGACGGGGGAGGGATTTAGGTTTAGGTTATTTCAGCTGCACATCCGGGTTATTGACGTCGTGACTGGTGTGGCGTAGCATGGTGCTCGAATTATGGTTCGGATGATCCAGTTCATCAGGGAGCATCTTCCGGATGGCCATAGCTTCGTGGTACACGGAACAATAAGACAAAGACAAGAAAAAAAAACTGAGAAAGAAAAAAAATTAGAGTATTAGACTTTAATGTCAGATGAGCAAAGAAAGGCATAGATGGCCAAATAAACCACATCGTGATCCCCCAAAACACCTCTTACTTCCCTGTAGGGTTGTTTACCTCGGGCCACAAGGGTATCCAATAGTTGCACTCTTGACGCGTCATTTTCCGTGCAATACCAAACTACGTGATCGATGTCATCGTAACCGGCTCCACACCTACATAGGCTGCTATCGACCACATTTATTCTATAGAGATGTGCGTTTAGTGAATAGTGATTGGACATAAGCCTCGACATCGTGCGAATGAAGCCTCGGCTTAAGTCCGCACCTCTGAACCACGCTCGCGCAGAAACTTTGGGAACTATGGAAAATAGTCACCGTCCAAGTTCATTGTGTGACCAATTCATTTGCCAATTTTGAAGAGTACTCTGAACTCGTTATTCGAGATTTGTCTAGCATAAACTTCACCTTCCTGTGCGCCCATCTTTGCTAGCGTGTCCGCCTTCTCATTGCCATAGACCATACAAAGGTAATCTTGAATGATCTTACGACCAAATCATGCATCTGCTCTCTTATGTTTGTAAGAAAGTAAGATGCGTGCTTAACAGGTTTCAACGACCGGAGTGCCTCGATAGAACTAAGACTATCCGAGAAGATGAAATAATGGTCTACGGGCTGATTGGAAATTATCCCAAAAGCGAAACTAATCGCTGCCAGCTCAGCAACATAAACCGAACACGGTTCTTGAAGTTTTCGGAAGGTGGTCGAATACTCGTGGAAGACACCGAAACCAGTGGATCCGTTGATACGAGATCCATCAGTGAAATATCTGTTGTTGCAATTGACATGTTGGTATTTTTCAGTGAAAATCAAGGGAGTAGAAATATTTCGAAGATGATCTGGTATTCCTTGAATAGCATGTTTCATGGACAGATCGTATTCAATGGAGGAACTGTCGTTGGTGAAGTTAACTCGAGGTGGGTTATAACATGGAAGACAAAGATCTGACGATATGTAGTTGAGATAGACTCTCAGAAATCTTGACTGACGAACCAGCTCAAGCATATTATCGAAGTTTTCTAAGACAAGTGTGTTACTTGTTCCACATTTGATCAGTATTCTAAGTGAGAGTTCCCAGAAACGGTGCTTTAAAGGAGTAACTCCAGCAAGCACCTCCTCTTCTGGAGGACCTTCTGAAAGAACTTTTGGAGGAACACCCGAGATTTAGAAACCTACTTTCAACAGGCTCAGAAGCCTTCTTTCAAGAGGCTTGGATGCGTCCATTCAATATACTCAGAAACCACCTTTTAAGTGGCTCGAAAGCTGTCATTCAAGAGGCTTAGAGGGCTTTTTTCAAAAGTTCTTTTCAAGATGCGCGGAATCCTACTTTTAAGAGTCTCGGAAGCCTTCAATAATCAAAAAAATTCTGTAGAAAATTTAATGAATGAACTTAATTTGTATTGGAAAGTTTCACGGAAAATGAAGGTTTTCCCAAAAGCTTATGGAGAGCCATATATTCCGTAAGTTCTCATGTCCTATAGCTTTTTAGGTACGCTTATTTTCAATTACAGTAAAAAAGACATAGGGTGTACCTCAAATAATGCAAATGTTCGAAGAGATACCGCTCAACAAAAAGGTTGAGAACCCCTGCCCTAGCATTTATTACCATTTCGGAGTATTACGTATTATCGAATTTTTAAAGAAAATCAGTTCCACATATTGTACATCCTGCCCGGATTTTGTGGGATCACCAATTTCCAGGGCCGGATTAAGCCGGAAGGGGGCCCCGGGGCCGACAGCTTGTGGGGGCCCCAACATGTAAAAAAAAGTTGGTTTTGGTACATAAGATTTGTGGGGGCCGGGGACACGCCCCCCCCCTCCTCTCCCTCCTGGGCACCCCTAAATCCAGCCCTGCCAATTTCAATTCGACTTCAACTTTTCATGTTTTGTCAGAAAAAAATCAGAAAATATAAAATGTTTTCCCTGCAATTTTTTTGTCCCTTTTATTCGAATTGCCCATCTCTCTGTTCAACTTATTGTAAAAGCAGTTTAAATGTTTAAATAGCTAGGGGAGCGGTGGTAGTGCCTTCTCAAACACTAAGTGTACGTAAAATCTGTATGTTCGCCCCAGAGATGAACCATTTTTGAGGAAGAATGAGACTTACAGTGTTATAAACTTATCGACTCAGTTTAACGAATTGAGATGATGTCTGTGTGTCCGTGTTTGTATGTATGTGTGTGTACAATACCCGTACAAAATATAGGTGATTATCTATTTTCATGCATTTGTCCTTAACCGATTTGTTCGCAACAAATTGCATTCAACGGCGAAACTTGTTATGAATATAAAGGAATATTTATTATGGAATATATTTACCTATCAGTGTTACTTATTTTTATCTTTCTCATTTTTTTTTCATATGTAAAACATGTGAAAGGCATCAACATCGATAGGTGGATTAATCAGGTGTTTTCTTATGTATATTAGTCCAATCACCACTGAAATCTCAATGATAGCAAAGAGGGAACATATTAAGAATCACAGTTATCGAAATAAACCATGGAGGGAAGGACAAATTTGCGTGATCAGAACATTATCCACTTCCCCCGCAGCTTTCGATATCAGGGGTAAGTGTAAAATCTTTAAATTATTTGATTCCATCGTACAAACCACTAAAAATTGAATGTGATTTGTTTAATTGTATTATAATGGTCACCTGTGGTGCAAAATCACAAGAAAAAGGAACAATTTATGCAAGTAAGAATTAATTTTATGAATGCAATAATTAACTTCTCGTGAAACCTAAAATGACAGCTCCAGCGTAAACTGTGTTAGTGTATGTATAACACAGATTTTAACATAGTATTAGTGTGAACATTAAAGTATATTGTTGCACAATGTTATGGTGTGGTAAAAACTGTACAGTCTGTCTGTACAATTGAAATTTTGTAAAGTCTGTACAATTGAAATTTGTTGAGTCGATTTTTACACTTACCCCCTTTTTCCACTTCCCCCAGTGTACCTTACCTAATACATGTACTGTCACAAAATCGTCAACCACACTCCCCGAGTGATAATTTCAGGAGTCTGTCTGCAGATTTGCCTTCATCCCTCTTTAAAAAAATACCCTCTCCCTTAAACTGTGACGTCGTTATTGGCCGACACAGTAGTTCCTTCCCTAGAAGATTCAGTAGTCCCAGATATTCCGGGATTTAATTAAGTGCAGCTAGTTCCTTCAGAAAACTTTCTAAGTATTACTTTTTATCAAGAATCATCAAGTTTGAGACGATCCCCACACACACAATTACAAAGTGTCCATTCATCCAGGTCAGGTTCCATCAAAATCTTGGAAATTGTTCCCATGACGAAAAATTATCGAAGAGACGAAAGGTGGACAAAACAAAAAAACTGCATATGTGAGATTTTTGGCCAAAATGAGATTTTCTTATATTCTGAATCCTCGTCAAAAAATACGATTTCTGGGAAAAAAAATTGTTTGGAAATGTATGAAGAATTTTTCGTTTGTTTGAGGAACTACATATGTACACGCACTTTGAAAAGCAATTATGAAGTACTGCTTGCAGTTTTCGAACTGGAAGTACCCCAAGATGTTGAGTTTTGCCAAAAACTATTGATCTTTATCGAAGAAATCAAAAGATTCGGTGCCAATTTGTTCAAAAACAGTTTTTTGTTTTTTTTTTGTTAAATATCTTGGCTGTGCAATTCACAAATTGATATGAAATTTGCGAAAAGAATCCACGTGTCTTGGAGGGACTCGAACCCTCAACCTCCTACTCTCTAGATAGGCCTGGTGGTTTTGGTTTTTTGTTGTTTCCTCAGAATTGTGAAAAATGGATATACGCAGTTTCTCAAACATATGATTCAAATAGTCGAATGGACAGCGATCGTAGGTTTCGTAATATTAATCATAAACTGGTGTTATGAATTATGCCTTATATTTGAACAGACTTTATTATTTCGAGTTTTCTTGACTAGTTTACAAATTTGGTCAATTCCAGATCCCTGGCTCTTATACAGCGTTACGTAATATGTAAACGGTTCCTGTCATAAGACGAGTTTAGCAGAATTACATTTGATTCCATCACCTCGTAATACTTTTGCATATACGTATTTCGACCTCAACTGTAAGGTCGTCTTCAGTGTCTCGTACTTGACTCGACTACGAGAGTTGAGCTCGAAATACGTATATGTTAAAGTATTACGAGGTGGAGGAATTGTGCTAAACTCGTCTTATGACTGTGTCAACATTCCACTAAAAAGAGCTAAATATTTTTTTTGATAATGTATCGCCTTTCAAGCACATAAAAAATAATTATTATCACTAGAAGGTGGCATGGCGCCTTTCTCGAGTTTAATAAAATGTAACGGAAAGGCACATAATAGAGGTCGAAAAAACGACAACAACACAAATGTCATTTCTTGTTTCGGATGCGTTTGTTATTGTCCCAAGGTGGTCTAGTACCCTAGAAATTTGAATATTGTACCGCGCATAAAAAAACTATTTCTCCGGTTATTTTTAGTCGCAACAAAAAATAAGCGCCAGCTTATCGGCTAAGAAAAACATAGGGGGAAAGACGGCTTTGGCAGGTTTTGTTCTATTATTGGCAGGGGGTTTTTGTCGACCAAACTTTATGAAATTTGGCCACAATATACTTTGATATGCAAAGAATGTTTAGGCCAAATTTGAGCATAATCAGTCATAAAACCCCCCTGCCAATAATAGAACAAAACCTGCCAAAGCCGTCATTCCCCCTACCTCCAAAAAAAACTACTTTGATATTTTTGAAAATTTGGTCGCCACGTGGTGGATTGTGGCGTTGAATGCTTTGATAGCACGTACTTTTTGTACTGCGGAGAAATGTTTCACATCTATGAGAGCCTTGGAAAATAATTACAAAAGTTGTCATTTTTTTGCAAAGCATAATATATCGACATATGGAGAGAGAATCCTGAACAAAATATGACCAGAACACACCTAGATAGGGAGGTTATCGAGATGTGGAAAGCAAAAATGTATGCACATTGAAGGGATTGAGCAAACCATCGACATAGGGAGAGACATCGTGATGTAGAACATCGAGACGTAGAGAGTTAACTGTTTAACACCATGGGTCACCTTCTATCCAAATTTCGGCTTTGTAGTATACGAGAAAGGCAATAAAAAATAATACTTTTGAGAAAAGAGGAAACTTCTAACTTTGTGGAGCAAAGACGAAGAAGACTGAGTATCGGAAACATAAAATGGCATGCATTTTGGGAATAATGTTGATATTTCTTGATATCAAAGATATTCGAGATATCTAAAATGTTTCAAAACCACATAAATATATGACGAAATGACTTGAAAGTACCATAGAACTTGTTACGAAAATATAGCGACATATAACACTCGTAAAGTTGCATATTCTGCTTGACATTCATACAAAAGCGCTCTTGTAGTGTTTTTATCTCTACTGTTTTCAACTCGTTGGAACGATGAGGTTTTGCGAAGCTCTCCCAGGCCGACATGGTATATTTCATCACGAGGAGTATGATTTGCTTTTAGACAGCAAGTTTATTATTTTCCGGGATGTACAATAGTTTCAACAATACAATACACCGTTTTGTCAACCTGATGCCTGAAGATAAACTTGTTGTCGAGAGTCTAATCAATGTAATCGGCCTTATTGCCCCATCCCACATTTCCATCCCGATTTCCAACAATTTCACGTTAGCCCAGTTCTTACATCTTCTTACAGTTACCAAAATCTTTTGGTTGGTGTTTGAACAAAATAGTTAGAAAATATAAAGAAAGCTGGTTGGGTGTCAGTTATGAGTGTATCCTGTGCTTTTACTAAGCTCAAATTAGTTTTGATAAACTAATTACTAACTCCCATTAAAAGTTAAACTTTATTTCAATTATTGGCCCTGATAACTAATTAAGGTTATAGTTCTTTTCAAAATACTGCAAGCTTATTATCACAAGCCGTACTCTCACTGAAGAACCAATTGTAACGAACGGTAACAATGTTTTTCGCATGAGCACTCATATGAAGTTTCTCTTCCACGAAGCCTAACCCACTCTCAATGGTTCTCATGTGCTATAGGGGAGAACAATCCAATATGCACCTCTTAAACTTTTTTTTTATGTTTTCATCAATGTACACAAGAATAACGAACCATTTCAACGTGCAGATGCAAAATCAAATCTAGCTTCATTTCACAATGATCTTCTATTGAAAAAAAAAGAAGATTTTTGTGATCTTCTAAGGCATTTCAAATATTGCTTGAAATAATAGTGAACGCATGGTTGTTTGTTTATCTTAGCGATTTGAACGAAAATCTTACGGGTGAGGAAGTGTGATCGTTGAATTAAAGTGAAACTGAAAGAATTTTACTCAATATTTTCATTGCTGCTCGATAATGAATAACTAATATTGTAATGGTAATATTCTTCCACAAATATTCTACAAAGGATCATATGAGTGATTGTATGTGTTGATCGTTTTGTGGGTGCGTTTTGCACTATTCCCACCTAGGTAGGTGTCTTCCCCCATTGCATTTTCTCACATTGTTTTATTCATCCATTGCTAATCCGATTAAGTGGAAGGCTCGCAATTTGTCACATTAAATAATTTATCAGTGTTGCTCGGATGTGCCGAACAGGTTGACAAGAAGCAAAATGAGCACCTGATTTTGAGTAGACATGACACATGACAGAGCACAAGAATTGCCATCATCACGGTCCGTGAAAATCAATTGGCACATGACGCCTCAGTGCGATGTCTGTTCCATTCAGTGCCGGCTGTCATCAAATGGAAAACTGTTGCACTTTTTTTTCGGGTTGGGTTAAGAGTAGGGATGTGAGCTTGTATTTCGAATACATTGTTGATAATAGGATTGGTGGTTTAATTCATTGCATTATTGACATAAATCATTGAAGCGAAGGATTCGAAAAGCCATTTTGGACTCAAATTTTACATCATGCTGGTTTTATCGGATGTGTCATGAAACTGAACCCCATTTCCCAACCCATAAATATATAAAATATAGTGTCTAAAGTTTCATGAGACAGTCTTACGTTGTCCTTTGTTGATTGAGAATGACAATAATTTTTCACGTTTCCCAAACAGTCCTTTCTTATTAACACTAATTAGCAAAATTGTTTCGAGGTATTAAATGTCCCATTTCGCAGTTTGGAAGCTTAGGTCACGAGATTAATTTCCCTCAGGCGAGTGTGGCAGTCAAATATGTCTCTCTTTGTACCTGTTGGAGGCTCCCTTTTCCCTGTACCGGTCATTTATTTCTATATTCTGAGCCCCACTACGAAAACTTTCTGCATAATTTTATGTCCAAGGGCCGGCTCTCCACAACGACGGTCAAGTTCTTTTATTCACGTGTGCTGAGTTGTTCATTCTATTTTATCCTCAACTCCCGTTCAAGTCCTGTCCAGTTCGCCAAAGTATGGGGACGGCACCACACGAGCTGAATATTTAATGGGATGAACATTGTTTTAAATGATAATACTGAATTATGAAGGTTGTGACTCGCATCTTGGCAGGCGAGTTGTTCGCCCTGGAGGGAAACCTCTCTGTAATAGATGTTGATCCCCTTTTTTATTTTAAAGCCGGAAGTGCATGAAGTAATTTTAAAACGAGTGGATTTCCTGATAGAGAATTATTTTAAGCAAAAAGTTCCCAAAAAAATCTTAATGTCCTGCCATACTCACAGTAATATCATTGCAACTGTGACAGCGGCTTATGATACCTCGATGTTACATATACAAAACTAAAAAGAAAGAAGTTATGGAAAGTAAACAGTTGAAAATGAGTTTTCCGTCGCCTTCGAACCACAAAGAACGAAGGCACACGTGGGAAGGATTCGATGCAAGTGAGAAGAGGAAAAATGTGCCAACTTTGCTCGTTTGGATTCTGGTGGGTGGCAGAATTTAAATTACTTTCTATTATTTTTCGAAACGAAAGCTTCCGGGGTAGAAAGCAGTTCGGCTAACAAAAATACCTTTATATTACGAATGGTTTTATAAATGTTGCTTCCAGCATTCATTTTAACTCGAGAGGAAAGGGGACTATTATTTACGTACTACCAAATGGGTTTTTGCGGTGTGCGAAACAATGTTTTCAAAATACTTTTTCTTGAAATATTTAAATACTCGACACATGGTTAATAATATTTAAAAAAAAAGGATCATATGATTTAACTCCCATATCCAGGTATGTAGTTCCCATTCAGATTGGAAGTTTAAACTTTATATGAGGCTCACTACTCATCATAATTAACTTCACAGCACAATTAACTTGACTCGAAATTTTCTGCCGCACCAATCCGCAAAATAGGATCACATCTAGCAACATTTTATTATTGCATTTTTTGTATTTCTTGTATTATACACATAACGTGCAGCAAATATCAAAATTATTTCAGTTCAACTGTAAAACTGGCTTCAATGCTTGAAAACTGCGTATCCTTTCCTACGTTGAAATAACAATAAACAGTCGATTCTTCAATAATACATCTAAAGCTATTTTAAATCTAAATTGTAGTGTAACATCAAAAGTTAACTTTGCTCATGTATTTTGATTTCCATTACTTTTTACTGTACACTCCCCTAATCAATCAAACCTACACACAACACCCATGGAGTCACAGATCAAAAATATCCTCATCCTTTAACGATTATCCTGACTTCATAACGACAACCGGTCAGACGAAGGCCAACTCTTGATCCCAAAAATATCCTTCTTTTCCAACACATTCTTGCACCATCAAGTTCAAGTTGCTGGCAGGATCGATGATGTGCTTTGTTCAATCTTTGTCTAAATCGAATTTCTTCATCGCAATCCCACCCACCATCTAAAAATAAAAAAGACCATATCGCAACGCTAGTTGCAAGAGCCACTAAAGCCCACACGCCACCGAACATGGGGCTTTGTGAAATCCGTTTCCAGGGCTTGAAGTGCCAGCAGCAGCAGCAGAAGCAGCATCAAAGTATCATTCATTTCAAGGTTGCACCTCGTATCGATTGCTGCTGGTGATGGGGCGTAGAGTCACCTGACTGAATTGCAACCAGTGAGCCACATATGATGCTTCCGGGTACAGATGTCTCCATCTGTTGCGAGGGGATTTCAAATGGGTCGTTCTTATATTAGCATATGAAGCCGGAAGCTCATGGGTGAAACCAATTCACAGTGGTGTGCTTCCGGGAATAGCTTCGATAATATTCAAAGAAATTGTGAGTAGGGTTAGAACAATAAAAATGAATACGAGTAGTTAATGAGGAGGGTTTGGCACTTAATACATGATCATAAGAAGTAGAGAATTTTTGGATATCACACTTTTTTCAACTTCAAAACAATGTTAGGCAGAAGGTAAAACAGAAAACACGAAATCGAAGAAAATTTTTGACGTAAACTACATCTAAGGGGAAGGTTCGGATACAGGGTGCAAAATGAAAATTCCTAAAAAAAAAATTCACGAAATCATGTAAGATTTCAAACATTAATAGCATCTTTATCTTTCGACGGATTTTTGAGATTTATATACCAATCAATTCGCAAACTTTACACCAATTTGTTAATTGTTTATTTGTTTATATATGTTTGTTTATTTGTTTTATTTCATTCAACTGACCATTCTGTTGATCTTATTGAACTACTTAAATCTATTCCGACAACAATAACCAAAGTACAATGTTTACACGAAATTCATAACAGCAATAATACTTACATTAAATCATAAACTACAATTGGCAATAGAACAAGACATTCTCATCCTTACTCAAAACATACAACGATAAACAAAAAAAAAACATTTCAAACAAAAAAAAACATTTCAAACAAAAAAAAACATTTCAAACAAAAAAAAACATTTCAAACAAAAAAAAACATTTCAAACAAAAAAAAACATTTCAAACAAAAAAAACATTTCAATTGTATTCAAGCTATCGATTATCAACGCCAATTTATTGAAACATTTATTTCTGTCACGCCCGGTAGAAATATCAGAACCAACCAATCCCGTTTATGCATCCCCAACACGGACATCAGATTGATGTAAGGTACGCACATTTTGGCCCACTGTTTCATTTTCTCTGTACATACAAAGAGCCGTGTCTTGCGCGCGTGTCATTTTCGTTCAAGATTTCACGGAGCGTGGACCGTCTGGAAGCGGTCCCAGTAACAACGGATCGGTGGTGTAAGAAAAATGTTCTCTTCGCTGGTGCCTATGGCGGTCGTTGCAGCAGCAGCAGCGCGTCATTTACGGTCTAGATTTCACGGAGCGTGTATCAGCCGGCGTCCGTAGCAACGAATTATCAGATGGAGGTCAGACCGCATCGTGCTTTTATGATGTGCGGTTCTTTTCTCTTCTTCCTGAAGGAAGTTTTTAATACTACCCGAAGCTATTTTAATTTTAACAGTGCTCTTAGCGCTATTTGTACCTACTGATCCCGTTACGATCTTTGTTTGGACCCGTGCCTTCGTTTAACGTTGGACCCATTTGCGGAAGTAAAATTCCGACAAGCGGTGGTAATCCTGCAGGGACACCGCTTGGTTTGGCCAGATATGTCATTTGACCGAAATGAACAACTGGTCATTTGGTCAAAAAAAGTCGTTTGACCGTATAGGTCATTTGGCTTAAAATACCGTTTGGCAAAAACAGCCATTTATCTGAAATGGACATATTTACTACCGGAAATTTCGAACGGCCAAATTGATCCTTTAGCCGAAAAATTCATTTTGCGAAAAGAACCACTGTGGTAACTGATAAGGACCATTTGACTGAAAATGTTGTTTGGCAACTAACATTTTCGGAAGTATACCAAATGGTCGTTTCTTCCAAACGGCTTCTTCGGCTGCATGGTCTATTCGACCAAAGGACATGTGAAGGCAAACTGCTTTTCGGACAAATTACCAGTTTGGCCGTATGTCGCTTTTGATAGTCAAGGGTCGATATCGGATCGACTTACCCAGTAAATAGGAACTTCTACAGTTTCTCGACAACGAACCATAGGAAAACTCTCGTGAAATAAAACTAATTCTTTGTAGCGCTCTTCTTCATCAGGAAAACGTTTGGGAACCACTGATGACCATTTATTTGCTGACCATAAAAACGTTTGCGCGTAGTTTATCCAAAGGCTCAACTCTCAACCTCCATTGAAAAACGCAACTAGTCGGCTGCGCCTATTCATGCGGTCTCACAGCTCATCTAGTCTTGTGAGCAAAGTCTGGCAATCCCATCCGGTGATCGCAAGTTTGATTCTCGGTCCGGCCTAGGATGTTTTCGGGTGGGACACATCCACTGTATATGAGATGCATACATGCAATGGGATCACAGAAAAGCTTTCAATTGATAACTGAGGAAAAGCAAATAGAATACTAAGTAGAAAAGCATGCCAAGTTCGATGTTGGAATGTAGAGCCATAGAAGCAGAAGAAGGCGGCGGAGTGACGCTAAAAACTGTCGGCTGCGGTGGCATGACGCGACGGTCCACATCTCTAGTACAGTTTTTATAAAAGAATCCACTCTGTGCAGCAATAGCTCTGTTTCACATATATTCAATTAATGTACAGACTAATTCAGCTTTCATGAAAATAAGAAAAAAAATGAAATTTTGCTCACATTTCGGCCACGGCACCACTTCCCATCCATAGGACGAATCTCCTATGCCATGGCTAAACGAAATGATTTTGATACGGTCACAGAATTGCTGCGAGTGTGCTCTGACTATTTCTGACTTGTTTGCATGCATACTTGATGAGTTATGCGATAAGGGCACACACGAGGACGAACCGATGCGATGATGCTGAATGGAGCGGAAACGTTTGACGCTCTCCTAAACTATCAGATGTAAATTTTGAATGATAATGCTAGGATTGTGGGATTGAGATATATGGATGGGGGCGGGCTTATGGGATACGTCGAATGACGCGACAGAGAACAGTATGAATGAATACTAAATTGGTGTGGTGCCTTGCTGGCCTACAATGTAATCTTCTGTATGGTGGCATGACAGGCCGTCATTAATTTTAAGATCAAATTAGCCTTATTCTGGCAACATATTGTGGCGGGAAATCTCGTTCATGTTTAGCCACAGATTTAAACTACAGAATGGTGTAATGTCGGTTTAAGACCGAACATCAACATTTTGTGCCAATTTAACTGTTAAAGGCAGCCATCCCCTAGGTCAAATTGACTTTTTACGTCAGGTGATGTTCAGGATGTCAACTATTCGCAGCCTCAAGTATGCTATTCTCTGACTTATAAGTTTATGAGGATACTAAAAACGGAAGTTGCGGTTGAGGATTATATATAATGAAAGCATGATCCTAGAGCATAGAACAAAAAAACTTTATTAAAATAGGTATACCAAAGAACATGTTTTTAAAATTTAATTACCGTTGCCTTTTACAGTCGCATATCGGTTCTTTAAATCGTAATTGACTTGCAAAAATCGTATACATGTTCCTCAAAGTCGTTTTCTTTAATGTTTCCTCTACACTGAATTGCAAAAAAATCGTATTGGTGTAGTTATTAAATCTGATATATAATACGATACAATCGTAAAGTGATCTTAGAAATGCCATAAAATCGCATATAATAATAAATTAGATTGGTACAATCGAATGTATGCTGCTATATGGCCTCCACTTTGGGATGTATATGCCGCTTTTGTGCAATCAATACGATTCCTTTGCTCTTATATAAGTCCGATTAATTCAATTGTAACTTTGATATAGAAGACAAATTGCTAACTGGGTATTTATCACTACGAAATTGCTTGAAATTTTGGCAGAGCTCTTAAAATAGGAAATTATTAAGCTTTTTCAGTTGAATGTCTTTAGTTTTAGTACTATTTCTTTTAGTTTCACCCCGTTGTAATCTTTACAGATACGTATTTCAACCTCAACTGTTAGGGCATCTTCAGTGTCTCGTTCTTGACTCGACTAGAAAAAACCTTCGCAGCTTACACGAATCATCAGCCCTCACGAAAACCTGCCTGGTATTTGGCGACGAAGGACTCCTCAAGCGGTCTCAGTCTGTTAAACAGGATACGCGACAGGCACACTCTAGTCTGGGCCCTTTCTTATAGATTGGGAAAATGAGGCCATCCAACCAGCCTGCAGGCAGTTCTTCATCCTCCCATATTTTCTGGATAATGTTGTGGTTTGATTGATGCAACTGCTTACTTCCGTGTCTGAGAAGTTCGACCGGAATCTCGTCCTCTCCAGCAGCTTTCCTTTTTTGTAATCTTTATTAGAGTGATTTTTTGGTGGTATTGTTCAGCAACATCTTCAACTGACAAGCGTTGGATATTGAAACGCATCGTTCTGTTGTTTCGTGAATTCGTGACGCTGGAAAGTCGCGCGCGAAGTTTTGCAACTACAAGGTAGTGATCCGAGACAATGTTCGGACCTCTGGAGGATATAATAATCTATAATGTCCCAAGAAATGTCGTCCGTCGATCTGCAGTTGGTCTATCTGTGAGCAAGTGTTTCCACACGGATGTTGCCAGGTGTGTTTGCGGATATTCTCAAGTATGAAGTTGGTACTGCTGATTGCCAACAAAGTTTACAGGTCGCAGACCATTATCGTTGGTAGCGGAATGAAAGCTTTCCGTACCAATGACAGGGCGAAAGAAACTTTCTCTTCCGATATGCGCATTTGCATCCCCGATGACAATCTTTACATCGTGTGTTGGACACTATCAGTAAGGCTCTCATAGAACTTGTCCTCCACGTCATCAGGCTTATCGTTTATTGGAGCATATATGCTGATCCGGCTGAAGAACTTTCCCTTCATTCTCAACACGAAAATGCGGTCGCTTATCGGCTTCCACCGGATAACATGCTTCATTTGCTTCCCGGTCACTATGAAGCCAACTCCACGTTCAGCTCTGTCACTGCCGCTATAGTAGATGTGATATTTGAATTAAGTGTTCGCTATGGGATCCATCGCCCGGAATTCACGTACTCCAGTTCTGGACCACCGTATTTCCTGGATTGCTGCCACACTCACGCCGACCTTCTGCAGCTCCCGAGCCAGGAGCCCAACACGTGCGGGTTTATTCAAAGTTCTCACGTTCCAAGATCCGACTTTCCAATCGTTGTCCTTTATTCGTTGCCGGTATGTTGCTGTTGAATCAATCCGTTTGCTCTACTTTTGCCTTTCTTGGTAAATGTAGAATCTTCGGTAAGCTACATTACCAGGGTTGAGCTATTTGCGTTGCAGGGGCTGCCTTTTCGATGCTGACACGATGCAGCATGGTGTGCACAGTTTTGCTTAGAGTCCCTCGCTGGCACTCGAACGATGATCAGCCTTCCCTAACATGGGAAATAGATGCTTTTGTGAGCCGCTTCTAACATGGAGAACAGACGCTCGATCAGAGTTGTACCTCCGGAAAGAACCAATTCCTCCCTTCCCTGTCAGCATTCGACCATAGTACCCACCGGGATTAGTGGGTCCCTAAGGTTGCTCGTATCCCGGCCAGTTAGAGGAGGTAAGGATAGGGAACTTGGAAACATAAATAAGAAATTACGTTGAACGGTTGAATTCCAAACTAAACTGTCCAATATAACAATGGATTGCAATGAAATTTGTAGAAAATGGCAACTTTATGAATTTCACAGACTTCAAGATTTGTCAATTAAATCGTGAATAACTTTGTAGAAGATAGCTACTTTCTAAATCTAACATATTATAAAATATCTGCCCTAAAAGGTCATTTCTTATACTAGTGCCACCAAGGGGTTGAATTCCAAATACAATTGTATTCCATCACAATGGTGCTTAGCACCAGAAATACTTTTTAGAAGTCGGCAACTTTCCTTCCTTACGAAGCCTTTTTTCAAGAAGAGATACACCCTCCTACCTTAGAGCATTACGTAAGTCATTGACGTTATTTTTAACTCTTTTTATTCAAAACACTTACTGTTTGGAAAATCAATAGGAAACATTTTATTTTCACAAATATAAAACAATAATCGTTTGATTCATAAACCGTGACCAAACTGATTCACATTTGTGGGAAGGTACTCCACTGACTGATTCAAACAATGTGGTTTTCGACATCTATTGAATGTTTCGAAATCATGGCTTCAATTAGGGTTAATCCGGGTGAGATGCTACAGCAGATGGTTCAAAGCCCGGCCACTCCTTGAAGGCCCCTGGAACCTACTATCAGAGTGGCAGCGGATACTATCCCCCTAGAAATGTGAAGACAAAGACATGAAGATAGATACGCATATTTGCATTATTCCGATCTGTTATCATTTCATCAAGTTCCCAAGACCGGTTTTACGGAAATGACCATATCTCTGCGTAGTTTTTATGGATTCTCGATCTGCAGCCAGCATTAATCGGCATTTCCGTTAAAATCCAAAGAATATTTCGTTTAAATTGAATTTTTGAACGAAAAAGGGTCGTTCGGCAAAAAGCCATTTGGCCGAAGACCACAAGGCTGAAAATTGTTTAGCTGAATATATCGTTTGACCGAATAGACCATTTGGTAGAAAACTAAGTAGCCTAAAGTTATTTGGCCAAAAATGTCATTTGGTCAAACAGTTACTTTGCTTGAAAATAACGGTTGGCTGATTTGCTCAATTGGCCGAATATATTCTTTGGCCGAAATGGTCATTTGTCAGAAAGCGCCGAAATGGACATTCGACTGAATTGGTTATTTTGGATATTTTCAAGACAATAATGGAGGAATCTTTTGAATTTCGCCGGAAGAATCTGATCAACTTCCTCAGAAAATACTTTATTTTTTTTCATTTTTTTTATTTATTTGGAAATTATTCTCAGATTTTCCACGGGAGGTACTTTGAAGCATGGAGAATTGTTTGGAATTACCAAGTGGAGCAAGGGAAATTGTTTGGAATTTCAGCAAAAAAATCTTCGTATTTTACATAAGAATCTCATTACAATATTCACGGGAAGTTGTTCCGAATTTCTACAGGAAAATATTAGCAATCTCCGCGGGAAGTTCCTGTTACTCCTCAAAATGTACACGGTAAAACCTTCATAATTGAAGGATTTTTATGACTGAGAGTAGGGATGCTTTAACGTTGACTTTTTCAATCTAGATTAATGAAGACGACTACTTTGGCATAGCCAACGTTAAAACAGAAAATTCTTTGGAATATCCGACTCTTTGGAATTTTCACGAGGTTTTCCGGAATTTTCGCAGGAGAATGTTCAAAATAAAAATATTTGATTTTCAACTCAAAATTTTAAAGGATCTTCTTTGGATTTCTAAAGAAATTCTTTGCATCGTCCATAAGAAATTCTTGGGAAATTCGATTGACCGAAAGCACCAGCCGGTAGAACTGGTAATTTGGCCGAAAAAGCTGATTTCTCTGTCAAGTCGTCTGACCGAAAATGTTATTTATCATACGGCCAAATGTTAATTACTGAATGGATAATATGGTCGAAAATGCCCACTCGTTTGGCGAACTAGTCATTTTTTCAAATGATAATTGAACAAAATTCCGTAACCAGTCGATACTGACCTTTAAGCCAAAAGTCATCTAGCCAAATTCCATTGAGTCGAGCCGAACTGAACGTTTATCTGAAACTGTTATCAGGTCGAAGATGCAGTTTTGCCGAAAGCGACATACAGCCGAAAGGAACATCCGTCAAAACTGGTAATTTGGCCGCAAAAGCTGTATGCCCTAACAGGTCATTTGACTGAAAATGCCATTCGGTGGAAAAAGTTGGTTGACCGAATAGATCATTTGACCAAAAATGTAAATTGGTTAAAACTATCATTTGGCAGAAAGAAACATTTGGTCCAAAACAATCATTTCGGCCAAATGACATTTTCTACGAAAAGGGTCATTCGGCTGAATTGACCTTTTCGCTACGAAGTCGTTTAGCCGAAGAGATCATTTAGCAGAAAATGCCGTTTGTTTGAAAAGGATGTTTTGCAGAAAGGACATTTTAGGGCCAAATAGCTCTTTCTGCCAAATGAACATTCCTACCGAACGGCATTTTCGGTCATATTAACTATTCGGTCTAGCGATTTTTTCGGCCAAATTACCAGTTCGGTCGAATGTTCCTTTCGGCTGTATGTCGCTTTCGGCCAAACTACATTTGTGGACAAACCATTTTCGACCTGATAACAGTTTCGGATATACGTTCAATTCGGCTTAATGGGATTTGGTTAGATGACTTTTGGCTTAAATCGATTTCCAAAGTAGAGAGGTTATGGAATTTTGAACAATGATCTTTTAACAATAAGGCCATTTCGTCGTAAATGTCATTTGGCCAAACGGGTGGACATTTTATTATACATACGTTTAGTAATTGACATTTGACCCACTGGATCAAACAACATTATCGGCCAAATGGCCCATTCTGTCAAACGACCATTTCGGCTAAACTACATTTCGGGCTGATGACTTATTCGACCAAATTACCATTTCGGTCAAACTACCTGTTAGGGGCCGTACACATATTACGTAAGCACTTATGGGGGGAGGGGAGGTCCTTCATTTTCTTACGCACCATATAAATAAAAAATCATTTGTATGAAAAAAACCTCACATGGGGGAAGGGGGCGCCGAAAAACCTAGAAAAAATTCTTGCGCAAATATGTTTTCGATCATTTAGTAATTTGCGTTCTATCATTTAGTAGTTTGTCAATAACTCATTCCAGAAGCTGAATTTTAAAATGTGTTGTATGATGAACTTCTATTGCGAAGGTTTTTTTACAACTCTGCCTAATGGATCGTTGTTAGAATTCAACTAATAACGGAGTTATACCGCTAGTGGCACTCACTTAAACTAAATGATTGGAATTTTGTTATCATTTAGTTTAAGTTACTGAAGCTAACGAACCATAAGGCAGAGTTGCAGAAAAATCTCCGCACTAGAAGTTCACCATACAACACATTTTAAAATTCAGCTTCCGGAATGAGTTATTGACAAACTACTAAATGATCGAACGCGAATTACTAAATGATCGATAACATTCAAGCAGCGCAGCTTGCGTAATATGTGTACGACCCCCAAGGGAAAACAACTTTTTCGGCAAACTACCAGTTCGGCCATATTTTGCTTTTCGCCAATGGAATTTCTCAAGTATTTCTTATGGACAATACACTAGTCGTTAGATATATTTCCCGTAACACAGTAGATCACTTTGACGTAGTGTGTTGCGGTGTAAGATCTACCAAATAGAGCCCTAGCTTAATTCATTTTTCTAGCTAGGGCAATTAGTGGTAATTAAGGATTCATCGTATTTAGTCCCTGCTACCAACAGCAGACTCAGAAATAAATCATAATTAATCTTACCTTGCAGACAGTTGAAAGACTCGAATTCCTCTTGTTTGAGGCTAGACTGTATGCTGTGGGAATAACTTTTCAAGCAATTATTTAAAAAAAACTCGGTACCCGATTCTAGGCTGAACTGACTGCTGGAAAAATCGAGTTAGGGGTTTAAATACGTACTAACCCTTCTTGAACTGGTGAACAATGGTAGTGAGAGGAACACACGGAAGTTCTTATTACTGAACGAATTCTCTTGCTTGAAATAGTCTTGTAGACAGAGCTGAATCCCGGGTTTCATTGTTTTACTGGAGATATTCTAGAAGCAAGACAAGGATGTGGCTAGGGCTAGATTGGCTAGATTTTTCAGGCGAAATTCGAGAGATTTTTCCGTTAATGTCTTGAAAATATCCCGATAAAAAGCAAAAAAAAAATTTTAAAGATACGTAGTAAAAAAATCGTCACGCCGCTGCACTATGGGGAATTCTCATACAAATGGGCGGCCACAAATATTTTTACAATGAGAACTGTTTCTATGCAACATATATTATGTGAAGGAATATTTAAGAACCTTTTCTAACCCTTTAAGGGCCATCGTTAACCCTTCAAAAAATATCACTCGCGAAAAAAACATTTTTTTTTTAAATTCACGGTAATTTTTTTTGTTGGTTTCCAATACAGCATGCATAAAATAGCAAAAAAGAACATATTTCTAATGTTGTTCATTTTCTAATTATTACGAAGTATAGAGATTAAGAACCACAATTTTCAAGAAAAGTTTGATTGCAGCGTTCTCGAAAAAGCGCAAAGATGCGCAAGCAAATCATTCACTAGAAGGTGCTACTTGGTTTATATTTCAATTCCCTATTTATAGATAAGGGGTCATTTGGGGACATTAGGTTTGCGGGACCATATTATAGCAAAGAATAATGATAAATAAAGTTTTTCTTCTACAACTTTTTGATATTAAGCTTCGCGTGCAAAACAAACCAATCTATCAGAAAGCTAAAGTTTCAAGCTTTGAAATGGTACACAAAACCTTATATTTGGAGAAAAATTGACTTCATAAACATACAAATCAAAAGAAGTAATGATTTTTTATTTTTATCAGCTTTTTTCACTTCACCAGCCCTTATCTTTTGACTGAATGAACACAGCGCTTCAATATTTTCGATTCTCTCATCTAGGGTATATACTTCCATATGATATATAAATTAGACACATTGGAGATAGTAAATTTTCCGATTAATTGCCACCCTTTTCCCCATAGTGCGCCGCCGGCTAAAACTGCTTCCGGCGTCACGCCGAAAACGTCGCAACCGCTGATCAAAATTCTGACCAACGCCGCCGCCGAAAATCGGACCGGCCCACATCTCTACCTAAAGTAAGTGCGGCATATAACCCTGATTTTTTAGCGGCATCTATACCGATTGTAAGGGATAGCAACATCACTATAGTTTTCACTCAAAATGTATACTTCTTACGAACATAACCTACAAGCTTTTTAGAGGTTTCACATAATGGAATAAACATGTGGATTCGTAAGAATTTCCTAAAAATATTTATTAAAATCTATATACATAAAAATGAATTTCTGTCTGTCTGAACCTTATAGACTCAGAAACTACTGAACCGATTGGCGTTAAATTTGCATGCAGAGTTAATCAAGCGAATGGAACCAAATCTGGCATGTGGAGGTTTTGGAAAGGAAGATATGTTTCTGTGGTTGTTCGAAACCCCTCCTCCTTCTGGGAAGGGGGCTCTCATACAAATGAAACAGAAATTTCTGCAAAACACGAAAACTAAGAACTAATCTATATATATAAAAATCAATCTATGTATGTATGTTCGCTAACTACTTCTGAACCACTTGGCCGAATTCAACCAAATTTGGTACACACGTTCTCTATCCTCAGGGAAGTTGACAAAGGGGTGGAGGGTCATTTAGAAAAGGGGAGGGTTTTGTTTAGAAAACGAACAATTATGTGTAACTTGCATCTCCTAGGGCCGATTTCAATCAAATTTTGTACACATATTCAATATAAGGAGACAAACCATATGAGAGTGTAATCTTTGAAAGGGGAGGGGTCTGGAGGGAGGGTATGGTTCAGAAAACGGGTAATTCAGAGTAAATTCTGAACCCCTGCACCGATTTCAACCAAATTTGATACAAACATTCTCTACCCTAAACAAAAGATAACAAAGCGGGTGGGGCGGTCATTGTAAAAAAGGAGGGTATGGGGGAGGTTGTCTTTATAAAACGAGCAATTCAGTGTAACTCCCAACCCCAGTACCCATATCAACCAAATTTTGTACACATATTCACTAAGAGTAGTCGATCATATGAAAGTGTAATTTGGTAAAGAGGGAGGGGCTGGGGAGGGGTATTGTTCAGAAAACAAGCAATTCAGTGTATCTTTTGAACCCTGGACCGATTTCATCCAAATTTGGTACACACATTCTCTATCCTAAGGAGAAAATAACAAAGGTGGTATGATCATTGGGAAAAAGGGATGGTAAGGGGGAAGGGTTGTATTTAGAAAAAGAGCAATTCAGTGTAACACCTAACTCCCAGGACCGATTTCAACCAAAATTGGTGTACACATTTTCTATCCCAAGGAGAAGATAACAAAGGAGGTGGGAGGGTCATTGGGGAAAAAGGGAAGTTATGGGGAAGGGTTGTCTTTAAAAAAATGAGCAATTCAGTGTAACTCCCAGGATAAATTACAACCAGATTTGGTACACTTATTCTCTATTTTTGGAAGATGTTTATTGAAAAGGTAGAAGGGCCAAACAAATATATAAAAATAGATTGATACAAAGGAACAATTCTATGAGCGGTAGATCTACCTCTGTGGGTTTTGTGCTACAGCATTGGACATTTTAATTGAATAATTTACTTTTCAGTCCCTAGCAAAGCCGAATACATATAGCTATTAGCTATCTATATATCTCGGATACTTATTCAACGTATGTGACGTATGTGATTTTGTAAACAAAAATTTAAACGTTGATTTCTGCAATCTGATAGCACTCCCACGCAAACCATCGCCACATACAGGTAGGGGAGGTTTCGGCTACATGTTCGTTGTGTTGGTTTGCGTAGGAGTGCCATCATATTTGACAAATCGACGTTTGAATCTTTGCTTACAAAATCACATACGTCCTTTTGAATAAGTACCCGAGATATATAAACTTTACGATGTTTGTATGTTTGTGTGTATGCTCCAGCCTAACTTCTGAACCCATTATTGTATTGTTTAGTTATCGATCAATTTAACCATTTATCGAAATTATGGTTGCCCAGTGACAAGCAATGATTAATGTGTTTCCTTCTGGATGGCGAATGTGATCCCTTCTTTAAAAATAGACGTTTGGCCGGAATAAGACATCGGTGGATGTTTTTCCTTTATTAGAAATAAACGTTTGCCCGGAATATGGCGATTATGGGTTTGCTCCTTCTTCAAAACCAGTCAATGTTTTCAAATGAAATCTGCCTTCTTCTGATCAAATGATGAAGTATCGATAAGAAAACGCAATTATCCTGTTGACCAATTGGTTTATTCATTTTCCGATTGTGAAAAAAAAACTGCGAATCAAACTGGCAATTCCGAGCAAGGCCGGGTACATAAAGCTAGTAGCTTTATGAATTTCACGGCCTCTGCCGCATGAATAAAATTGTACAACCATCAAATCACTTTTTTGACCGATAAGAATGAGCAGTTACTACTTACATTATTGTTTTCGCTACAAAGACTCACTCCCACGTAAATTCGTGCCAATAAATCAAGTCTGCTCTACGAGATCTCTGAAGTGCGACATCTACGCGGTATCTCACCCAGATTTATCCTATCACTTTTAGTAAGTAAAATGTGTCTGAACTTAAAATACGCATCTTATAGCAGCAATCGATTGCAATTATTGTATTAAAAACTGCTGTTGCCGAGAGCTATATGTGATTCACATTTGTGAGTGGAAGGATGAAAAGATTTGATTTTTTTTCGGCTAGCTAAAGTTGTCTCTTATGCGTTATATTTTTCAAAACGTATAAAATCATTTCAAAAGAAATTTTTCTTCAAGTTTTCGTTCTACAGTCAATGATTTAAACAAATATCATACGAAGATTGAATTTCTTTCGGCGATAGCAGCCTTAAGAAGTCTTAATAAGTAGCAAATACTTTGTTGCTCCTACATCCGACGTTTCGGTTAATTTATTACCGTTATTGTTATTAACGTTATTATAAACGTCGGATGTAGGAGCAACAAAGTATTTGCTACTTATTAAGACTTCTTAAGGCTGCTATCGCCGAAAGAAATTCAATCTTCATAGCAAAACTTCAGTCGTCAATTCCCAGATAACAAATATCCTACAATCTTTAAATTTTCACCTGTTGTTTGATCATATTTTGTAGTATGTTGGATATTTCGGGTGGAGGTTCTGTCTTGAAAACTCTTCGACAAGCAAAATATTTTCCACTGGTCTAATGGATATTGTCCGCTGTCTTATGTAAGTTTTCAGTCTGAACAACCGTTTTGGTTTCCTCTATCCCATGTTTCCAGATTCGGTAGCTGACTCAGATTCTTCTAAAAAAAATATTTCTACCTTCATTCTCCAAGTTCAGCAGACTACATAAGTCCCCCCTTTTCTTCTGATTATTTGGATCATATTTTTCGTTCCTTTGAATTAACAAAATCGTTATATCAGTAATCAGACATGCACGAAGCATGCCACATGCTCCATTAGACAGGCTCATTTTCAGCATCATCACATAATCCTGGGGGCTAATCACCTTTCATACCATCCTCCACCCTTATCATCTCTCAGTACATAGTACAAGTCATTCATAATTAACATCGGTATGTCAGTCTAGATCCTCCTGTATAACCTTCTTATCTACCGATAAAACATTCTGGCAACATTTCCGTTATTGGAAAGGTTATCTGATTTCGTCACAACTGTGACGCCACACCAAGTCCCATTCTTTGCCTGTCTCGCCATCGATCACCGCACCAGTGTCAGCAGCTCGCTTTCTCAAATCCACACCGAAAACAAACAGTCTGAAACAAGTACGGTCTCTCCTGAATTGGGTCCCCGAGCATGCGCTCTGCCAGCCAAGGTCCTTCAGATGCCCAGAGAGTAGTAGTAGAGCCGCGAAAGCTTTCGCCACCGTTCTGCACTCTCCCACCAGAAAAACCATGCGTGTTCCATGGCCTACCCTCCTGACGGCAACAACGTGGTGCAAGTTCACCGCTGCACGCGGTCGCGGTCGTCGTCGTCGTCGCCATCCGACATCGTGACATCTGGAGCTTTTCATTGAGGTAGACGAATGTGGCAGGATTCTCGACCGAATCGAACGGGGACGACTCGCCTAGACATCAGTTCGGGAGCATGTATTTCAACAGTTTCCACTTCGCACGCTGCAGTACACTTTCGACCGAGGAGTAGAGCGTTTGCTAAGATACCAACCAGCAGAGGGTTTGCAAGATCGGTTCACCCCGGGAGTGCTTGGTGAGAATAAAAAGAAGATTTTTCCAGGAACAAAATCAGTTCAATCAGTGAGGTCCTTGCACCAGAGTGAGCAAGTTCGGTTCGGAATTGCTTGTGGTAGTCTCGAGAAGTAAAGGCATTTGGGAGTGCGTTCCTGAGTGGAATTTACAAACGTGGTGAAACTTAATCCTAACTACGCATCGGAAAATACTGATTGCTTGGAAAAAAGGAAAAGCTGAAGAAAATAATAATTTTATTACGGTGTGCGTGATTTGTGTTGCGTTCTGCTGTTTGAGGAGTGGAGTTGCCTCCTTCTAGTGAACAGTGGGTTCCAAACCAGTCTGAAAAGGATTCTTGAATTGAATAGATAGATTTTGGGTTGCTCCTGCTCTTCCGACGGTGAATCAATTTTACAGCAGTTAAAAGGTATGTCAATCAAATTCAAGCTGAACTCGTGCTTATGGGGTCGAAGTTCACAATAACAGTTTTTGTGCTTCCTCTTTTTACCTACCGATACCATTCCATGGTTCCCGACACTACTGACATTCGCACTGGTGGGTGATTTGCTTCGCTCGAATACCTACACATAATGTTGGCGGAAAAGAACAACAACATATCAATGTCTCAATTATACCTCATTCGATTTCCCGCTATCACACGCCACGGTTTTGGTTTTGTGGTTCGTTCCATGCATGCAATCAACTTTGAGAGAACCATAACAATTTGGTGGTGAGTTACGTAATGAAATTAGAAATAAGACAGTGGCTGTGTTTATTATAAATTAACGCTTGATTGAATGACCGACGGAATCCGTGAGAATGTGCCCAATTGTGGTGTAGATTAAAATAACCCTTTGGACAACCTTTAAATTGAAATGGTTTCAATGGATCATCAATCACTAGTGTTGAATGAAATGAATGCAAATAAAAAATAAGGTCTTACCTGCTTTCCTGCATCATGGCCAAAAATAATTCTGTAAACATTTCAGCACTCATTTCCCAGAAGGTTATATTGTTGGGCACGGCATTCGTTTTGAAATGATGTGTCGTGTACCGTGCCACATGTGCCTACGTTTTTGGAAGCTGACAGGGATCGTTTATGGGAGTGTTTTATTGCGAATGTTTGAATGCGTTATTACTATTTAAAGAACTTGAGAGTTCAACAGGCAGATTTGGATTGACATCGAATAAAGTGAGAGAGTTTCCTACCCGGAAACATGGTGGACCGGACGAAGACTTGAACTCTCCTTCTCCGGACTGACAATCCAACGCCTTACTGTTAACTGGAGGCCCAGATTGAAACCCCTGAATGAAACAAATAGACTTCCAAAGGAAATTATTTCACAGTACATACACCCAACAATCGTTTATCAGAAAGAATTTCTAATAACCTACTCAAATACAAATTATACAAATATTGTCTAATACCTTTTTAATAATAACTGTACAAGAGCTTACATTCTGACGTGCGACTACGTCTGTGTTTTATATACCAAGGTACACTGTTACGAAAAATCATAAAACGTCACGAAAATATTAAAGACTTTGATCGATAATATCTCAGCCGTTTTTCGATGGATTTTAATTTTTTTTTTTGCCGTTCGATCAAGGAAGAATCAACGCTTCATGCCTGATGTACACTGAAGTTTTTTTTACGCAATGTCGCAACCCGGATTCCGGGATTTACGCGGTTTAGGCATGTTTTGGGATTTTTGCAGTTATCTTCACCTTGATTTGCACGGAACGTATCTGATGGTATACATACATGATAAGCCCACGATAATAAAACCTTTTATAGCAAACAAACTCGATATCGCTTGGACAACCCGAGTGAACTCGATTGAATTATAAAATATCAGAAACAATGCCAGGAAACTAATGGACGTAAGAACGTAAAAAAATTCTATGGCCAGAAACTAAATTAACCTTCCGGCACTCGCACTGTTGTAGAGAGTAGAACACATTGAGTAAAAGTAAGATCTCGTTTCAGTTAGATTGTCTATTTCCACCAAACAATCATGTTTTCCTCACAAAATTAGTTCTTTATTATTTGAGAAGATATCAAAAGTGATTTACTAGAAGGCTTGTGTGTTGCCTCCTGCCATTGGAAAAGGACCAGCCGAATACGTCAGGCAATTGCAATCGCATTTTTTTCTAAACAGTTTCTGGCGGTGATCTTAGAATTAATTCACTGTTCTTATTCAGCTATTATCACAAGTGGCCAACAGACGGCCTTCCGGAAAATCCAAAACGTCCTTGAAAATGGCCAAAAAATAATCCTTGAGCAGTATTCTTTCTAAACCATTTTTGATAATGACCTGTGAGTCAATACCCTTTACCATACAATAATTGTATAGCGGTCATCACTTTGACCATAGGTATAATAAAAACCTAAGAATATACTACACAAACAATGTGATAAAACATATTCATAATTGCTTAATATTATGCTATCCAGTTATTTTAGAATGCGTTTCAAAGTTGTCCCTCTTGCGTTTCCTCAAGAGAAAACAATTTTAGGCACCCACCTCGAGTTTGTATCGGTGATGACGAAATCGAGGTGGTTGAAGAATTCGTGTACTTGGGCTCACTCGTGACCTCCGATAACGGTACCAGCAGAAAAATTCTAAGACGCATCATGGCAGCGATTGTTCCATCCATTGTTCACACCGCGAAAATCAGATGACTGCGCAGGGCTGGTCACGTAGCTAGAATGTCGGACAGTAATGATGAAAATGGTTCTCGACAACGAGTCGAAGGGCACAATAAGGCGAGGTGCGCAGCGAGCAATGTGGATCGATCAGATGTAGACGATTTGCGGACCCTTCCCTGACTGAGTGGCTGGCGACGAGCAGCCATGGATCGAGTTGAATTTTGAAGACTTTTGTTTACTGTACAGGCCACTCCGGTCGGAGTCTGAGAAATAAATAAATAAAACAATGCGAAAATTATTTGTGAAACGAAGGTCATGCAAAGTAATGGGATTCCAATACTATCACACAAAAATCAGAAGGGTTATATACAAGATACGACCGCCCGACGTAAACTACGTAAAGCAGATCATAAGATAATAATTGATTTGCTAAGTGCTTAGAGTTATTGAAATTTTGACTTTAAAGTTCACTTAAAGTTCCGTTACATACAAAAATTACTTAAAATGAGAGCTGATTAAGCCAAAATAGCCCTTCTTATCCGAACTTTTGGTTGCTTGGGAAGCTTTGTACAAATTTTGAAATTGGATAAAAATACTAAAAATTTTGATGTTTTGATGATGATGCTTTGTTAGATGTACCATGTAATTGTGGTGTTCGAACATTGAGAATTTGGATTGTGATGTAAAAAATTTAGCTGAAGAGTCAAATAAGCTCTACTAACAATTTTTAATATTTACAGCTTGAAGCACGTGAAAATATGATTATTCTGAATGATGTCTTTACTCATGTAACAGGAACTTAGTCACATTTGAACACTAATTGAACATTTGATGCAATACTGTCCTTTACTAGGAGACATTTTTCTGAACCGTGCAATTTTTCTTCAAAATTCATCGTCGTAAAACGTGTTCAAATGATCAAATATAGCTTGTATGAATCATCAATGGCCATGTTTTATGTATAAGTTATAAAGAAAACATAATCCGGATAGTTAGAGTTTTTTTTTTCAAATTGCTTGTGTCCGGCACTGGAATATATCCCCCTAAATATAATCAACCCGAAGACTTCGAAGAATATTTCCTAATCTTTAAGACGGTTGTTGTTGCGAACTGATCGATTTCGTAAGCAAAGTTATAATGAAAATAAAAATACTTATTATTGATATGTTATTCTGCACGTAGCTCAATTGAATCTCACGGTTTAGTATTTCCTTAATAATTTTTCTTGCAAGCAGCAAATTGTTTCGCAACAAAACGATTCATTCGCTCGCTCAATTTGCCAGCGTACTCATATATTTTATATATCAATGAGCAACATTGCAAAACGGTTTTCCAAAAAGTTACTGTTTTCATAGTAATTCTCAAACTTCAAACCTCAAGTCAAACTTCAAGTCAAATTACAACCAAATCTGCTAAAATTCAGGAAGTTCTGTAAAGACAACTGATGCCATATGTTGACGTAATACTCTTATTAATAGAGGCCGACGAGTCATCTGCACTTCCAAGAGTAACCATTGGGATGGGATGTTGGATATATGGGGTCGGGAGGGAGCGAGGTTCGTTTTGGTAAACGTTTTTCCGCGTGTAATGTGTAGTTTTTCCGCAAATCATGTTCGATCTCACACCAATTCATTTTTGTTTCGAACAAAATTAGCGTAACTCAATATATGAAAATGGTTGGATATGACAATTTAAAATTTTCATTTAAAAAACCCAAATTTATTATTCCGCTGTGGTGATGATGCCTTTCCTTTCTCCGACTGTTGTGTGACTTTTGAAGTGTTATTTAAAAAAGGGTGCTACCTAAATAGTAGAATAATCTTGTTTATAGTTGATAATCAATTTTATTGATCATCTCTTGCTTACATCAACATGTCCAGCATCTGTAGCACTTTTTCATAAACACTACTTTTTTGCTCCGACCGTGGTCATTGCTCTGGTTCTATTGTTGTACTTTTTGTGCGAATCACCGCACAAAAGTAGAGCGCAAGAACCAACGGCACCAGACGGCGGTCGCAACGAAACTCTTAAATTTTACTGGGTTGGTAAGAATTCTCGTTTAACTTTTCAAAATGACCTAAGTAACATTTTTTTATGAATTAATTTGAATAGCGCGATCAACAGAACAACATGAAAGCTTTTGATTGCACTATTCAAATTAATTCATAAAAAATGTTACTTAGTACCTTTTGAAAAGTTAAGGAGAATTGGTATTTTCAATGGTTTTACATTGATAATCAATAGTTCCACTGGGCATAAAAATTGCTGGAGAGTATCCGATTCGATTGATAATAAAATCTCGAAAATCCATCGAAAAATAAAGGAGCTGTTAACGTTTGAAATCTTACATGATTTCGTGACGGTCTCGAATTTGGAAATTTTCATTTGTCACCCTGTATCCGAGTCTTCCCTTAGACGTAGTTTACGTCAAAAGTATCTGGATGCATCTCACAGTTCGTGACGGCGATTGCAGATGAAGGATGATGACGGATGCAAGTCCCAATTGGTAGAACATGAAAATATAACGAAAGATACAAAGTAGGAGAACAAGACATCCCAAATTATCAAAACAAATGATCTTCGGCGAAGTGTTCCAAAATCAAATAAAGAACCACTGTTAAGAGCATCATACAATGCTAAAATGCGAAATCGTCTTCTTCCTTTTCTTTTTCTACTTCTTCTTTTTATGGCTCTCATGGCTCTACATTCTAACGGGAACTTGGCCAGGTTTCATCCAAAACCTGAGAAAAAAAAATTAGAAATACAGGAGCCAAAAATTGTATATCAAAATTTCTGGGGAACGCCCTATTGCAACAAAATTATGCGTGGCCCATCATAGCATTGGAAGCCGAACGCGAAAAAGTGAACATAGGAGAGTCGATCGAATATGTCAGTCAATAATGCGTAATAAGTAAAATTCGATGGAATTTCACGTCAACTATGAAATCATGTGTAGTACCGATGTAGAAGTTCTGGTGAGTCCGATAATTCAGCGCGAGAACTCCGCAAAACAGCCGAACGATTGGCCACTCTGCATGATCAATGCGTTCTTGGGCCACATTATTAAGACTTCACTTCACGTTCCGAAAACGTCTGAAGACTGTAATGTCAGGAGCTCGATCGATGATTAACATAGCTTAGAATTCTTAGAAATACTCCTGTTTTCTATAAATTTAAAATATTGAAGTCGAATTTTAGAGAATGCATTAAATATTTACATTGTTATTTATTCAATGCTATTTCATTCATTACTAGCAAACCCGACGAACTTCATTTCGCCAAAAATTGATTTAACCTCTTATTAGTTCTCGAGTTATGCCATGATTTGCCAGATTTGGTTCCATTTGCTTGATTAATTCTCGAGTTATGCTGAAATTTGTGTTTAATTTGTATGGAAGCCCCCTTTCCAAAACGGGGAGGGTCTCGAACCGTCTTAAGAACTTTCCCCGGCCCAAAAAACCTTCTGAGGCAGCAGGAACTACCGGGCTCAAAACCAATTTAAGTTTCTATTATTGCAATTGCATCACACTGGAAGCGCTGTAACTTTTTACCATGGGGCTCAAAAAACTGAAAAATATCGACTAATCAGCTAATATAGTACATTGCTTCTTTGCACATGACGGAATATTTACGAATATAAAACTCGTATTAATATAATGTTTGAATATCAGAATCTTTCGCATCGTGCAATCAAGGAAAAGAAAGGTAATAACGAATTTTTCTAATGGAGTTTTCTACTTTATT
The DNA here is from genome assembly GCF_024139115.2 of Armigeres subalbatus. Classification (NCBI taxonomy): domain Eukaryota; kingdom Metazoa; phylum Arthropoda; class Insecta; order Diptera; family Culicidae; genus Armigeres; species Armigeres subalbatus. The sequence goes on along the minus strand of NC_085140.1, from coordinate 366,496,854 downwards.
ACTCGTGTAATAAAACATTACGAAGAATGTTTGGCTGCCGACTTAGGTGGACAAAGTGTTTTTGCTATTGACTTGAAAAGGTGGTTGATAATTCTAACGCAAACCATTTCAGACAGAAATATTTGATCTTGATTACGCATTCTCAAAGTACAGAAGGCAATAATCGACGATTTTAAAATACATAATAGGGGAGAGGCCCCAAAACGCACCGTCCGCCATCTGCACCCCACCATAGATGGTACGCAACACTTTCCTTTCGAAAACTCCCAGTGCGCGTTGGTCTTCCACGAGCATCGTCCAGGTCTCGTGTCCGTAGAGAACTACCGGTCTTATAAGCGTTTTGTAGATAGTCAGTTTGGTACGGCGGCGAGCTCTATTCGACCGTCTTGCGGAGTCCAAAGTACGTGCGATTTCCAGCCACTATGCGTCTCCGAATTTCTCTGCTGGTATCGTTATCGGCGGTCACCAGTGAGCCCAAGTACACGAATTCTTCAACCACCTCGATTTCGTCACCACCGATAGAAACTCGTGGTGGGTGGCTTACATTGCCCTCTCTTGAGCCTCTTCCTATCACATCACCCGATCCATCGTCGCCTTGATCAACCTTATCAGTTTATCCAGAAATCCGTTTTCGTGCATTAGCTGCCATAGCTGGTCCCGATCGATTGTGTCATATGCGGCTTTGAAGTCGATAAATAGATGATGTGTGGGCACGTTGTATTCGCGGCATTTCTGCAATACCTGACGTATGGCGAACATCTGGTCTGTGGTAGAGCGTTCACCCATAAATCCCGCCTGGTACTGCCCCACGAACTCTCTTGCAATTGGTGTTAGTCGGCGGCATAAAATTTGGGAGAGTACCTTGTAGGCGGCGTTCAGCAATGTGATTGCGCGGTAGTTGCTACATTCCAGCTTATCGCCCTTTTTGTAGATGGGACACACGACACCTTCCATCCACTCCTGCGGCAGAGCCTCATCCTCCCAAACCTTGATAATCACCCAGTGCAGCGCTCTAACCAGTGCTTCATCACCGTGTTTACACAGCTCTCCTGGTATTTGGTCAACCCCAGGGGCTTTGTTGTTCTTCAGCCGGAAGATCTCCTCCTGGATTTCCTGGAGATTCGGAGCCGGAAGTCGCAGGTTCATTACCATACCGCCACCGTTGTCTGCCATATCGCCATTCAGGTGCTCTTCGTAGTGCTGCCGCCATCTTTGGCTCACCTCACGCTCGTTTGTAAGAAGGTTCCCGTTTATGTCCTTACACATATCGGGCTGTGGCACGTGGCCCTTCCGTGAACGGTTCAACTTCTCATAGAACTTTTGTGCGTTATTAGCGCGGTACAGTTCCTCCGTCTCTTCACGGTCTCGATCTTCCTGCTGGCGCTTTTTCCTCCGGAAAATCGAGTTTTGTCTGTTCCGCGCCCGTTTGTATCGTGCCTCGTTCGCCCTCGTGCGGTGTTGCAGCAATCTCGCCCATGCTGCATTCTTTTGCTCAACTAACTGCTCACATTCGCCGTCATACCAGTCGTTTCTCTGATCCGGGGGCACCGTGCCTAGCGCAGTGGTTGCGGTGCTTCCAATGGCGGATTGAATATCTCTCCAGCCATCTTCAAGAGATGCTGCGCCTAGCTGCTCTTCCGTTGGGAGTGCCACTTCCAGCTGCTGCGCGTAGTCTTGGGCTAGTCTACCGTCTTGTAACCGACCAATGTTAAGCCGCGGCGGACAACTCCGTCGCGTGTTGATCACCGTCGAGAGTTTTGAGCGTAGACATACTGCAACGAGGTAATGGTCGGATTCAATATTCGCACTGCGGTAAGTGCGTACGTTCGTGATGTCGGAGAAGGATTTACCGTCGACTAGAACGTGGACGATGTGGTTTTCCGTTTCTTGATTAGGTGCTTTCCATGTGGCCTTGTGGATATTCTTGCTGGTGAAGAAAGTGCTTCGGACTACCATTCCGCAGAGGCTGCAATTTTTTTTGCATCGTTGGCCGTTGTCGTTCGATGCGGTATGCAGACTATTCAGTCCGAAGACCGGCCTATACATTTCCTCCTTTCCTACCTGAGCGTTCATGTCGCCGATGACGATTTTGACGTCCCGCAGTGGGGATCCATCATATGTCTGCTCCAGCTGTGCATAGAACGCTTCTTTCTCGTCGTCGGATCTCCCTTCGTATGGGCAGTGCACGTTGATGATGCTATAGTTGAAAAAACGGCCTTTTATCCTCAGCTTGCACATCCGTGCGTTGATTGGCTGCCACCCAATCGCTCGTTGGCGCATCTTTCCCAGCACTATGAAGCCGGTTCCCAGCTTTGGTGGTGGTGCCACAGCTTTGGTAGAAGGTAGTCGCTCGACGCCAGCTTTTCCACACTTTCTGTCCTGTCCAGCATATTTCCTGCAGCGCTACGACATAGAAGTTGCGGGGATGTAATTCATCGTAGATTATCCTGTCGCAACCTGCGAAACCCAGCGACTTGCAATTCCATGTTCCAAGCTTCCAATCGTGATCCTTTATTCGTCGCCTAGGTCGTTGCCGATTGTATCGAGTCGTATTATCTTCTATGTCGTTCGTAATAGTTGTTTTCAAAGGCGGCTTATTGGGCCTGCGCAAGCCTCCTGTCTCGTCGGAGGGCCGTCGTATCAGGGCTGTTTAGCGTCCCACCTAACACCAGGACTTGGGCTTGTGCGCTTTGAGCGGCACACGGTCGCTTTGGCGGAGCCTACTTGCGGATACATGCAGCTTTTTATAGAGGTTTAACAGGGCCCACTGTCAAACCCCACCACATCCTAGGCAGGCGCCACAACTCGCAGATGGTCTGGGGAGGGATCGTCAAGCCCTTGGACATAGTCCCTGCTGTCATTTTGCTTAGAATAAACTTGTCCGTTGCAATTTTATGTATGCACCCTTTTTCAGGCCACTTCCGTCTTATGTATCGAATAAATTCAATCAGAGCTCTAATCAGGATGGCAATGTTATTAATTCATCCTACTCTATTACTCAAATAGTTCAAATAGAAGACGGTTTTCGCAATAATAACTTTGTGTTTACTGTCCACCCTTCCTGAGTCGATATCGCATGGACCATCGACTCATGGAAATATCGAAATGAGGAACATAAAATTCCTGAAAAGCTATTCAAAAGGGTCCATCGTAGTAACCCATAACATATTATGGCGTAATTTGTAATAACTCGATATCTCGCGCTTAGTTTCATAGGGGCGTAACTGTATAGATCGATTTTTCTTCGTCGATGTTTTATTTTTATTATTGTACCGAATTGCGCTAGTTTGTTGATGATTTAATGGTTTGTGTGATAAAGGATTTTTGTATCTTGCACCAGAATCAATAATCACGGTTGTAGCTTTTGAAACAATTGAGTTATTTCCAAAATATAAAATCGATTAAGAGAAATCGATCAATACAGTTACGACCCTATGAAACTAAGCGCGAGATATCGAGTCATTGAATATGAACATTGACTCATGGAGGATCCACTCCATTTGTATGTACTATCACTATGTACTAGCTCCACTGTTTTAAAACAGAATCAATGATGGTTATCCGAATAAGTCGATTTGAAAAACACCTCCAAAATTCTATGTTAAAATTCAGTTCAAAACTAAATATGTTCTGGGAATATCAACTAACATTCAATTCATGACAATTTACTTAATTCATTACTTGATCAGGAAAAAATCCTGCATGCCAATCATTTCTTTTCAGTAATGTTTGACATCTTGTCTAGCACTTCAGAATGTATCAGTCTTATTGCAAATAAGTCTGGGATTTCTTATAAAAGGTATGAATCTTCTATCTATGAGAACTGGACTTGTTTACTTTCCTTGATCTTTCTATGACACCATGGTGAGCTTAGACTCTATTTTACTTTAGTCAAATATTCATTTCCAAAGTAGTTATGAGTTATTTGATAAATAAAAGCTTAGGTGGAACATTTAATTGTTCGTTTTGTACGAGAAATGGATAAGAAAATCCGCTATGGGAAGTTGGTAAAAATTTGTTAATAACTTAACTACGTGGTTTCTGAACGGCACCTTATAGGAACAGTAAACCTTGTGTGTATAATCATTTGCATAGCATCGGAAAACTATATAGTTTTGTTTACCCTTCTTACAAAAACAAACAGCCATGAATCCACCTGATCTGAACAATTCAATAGCAAACGCATAAAATAGCATCCAGATAACCATTTTGCGCCAGTACACGCCCGTCCGCCACTACAAAATGAACACCTTTCTAACAATATTGTGCATCTCCACCTTCGTCACAATCATCTCCGGGAATCCCCAGTGTGGATGCGGATGTGGGTGCTGCTCCTGTTGTGGAACGACGGCAGGACATAACGATGCAGCAGCCGACTCACCAGCCGATCAACAGCGGGGATTCAATTTTCTACGGGTGGGAAAATCGATTGCCAAAGCGCTGTCAAAGGCCGAAAAGGGAGTCGAGGTGGCCAGCCATGTCGTGGACACTGCCAGCCAAGTCGCCAACATCGTGGAAATTGCATCCGAAGCGGGTGGCGATGGCGGCGGTGAGAAGTGAAATCGTCGGACTTTTTTTTTGGGATGGCAGTGATAGTCGACTACTTGTTAACTTGACTGTGTATTTTTGTGTGTTTGATTTCTGCTACCGAAAGCAAATTGAAAACCCCAATAAATAAAAACCAAAGGAATGAAGTAAATGTTTCGGAGTTGCGAGGAAAGTTTTGACATGTACATAAATGAACTTACAAAACCGCTTTCACTTTGATAGACAGCTCTGGCAAAGTTTTTTTTCCCTAGCATGATGGTTTATTGCCTTGCAACATTGTATGACTGAGTATATTTAGATCTTATGAACTGAAGAATTACATTACTAATTTGTTTCTATCTTCTACAATTAGTAGATGATGGTGCTTCTACAAATTGATTTCAATTTGTCTAATATCTTTTCCCAATTGGTCTTATTTGTAATTTTTCAATTGGCTTAATTCATTCTGTAAGTCTAATGTTTATGTAAATATCCCTGTTGTATTACCAAACTAATCGGTGATTGCATTTGATTAATCGATTCGAACAATTTAATTCCAGTATAACAAAAAAAGAGTCCGATACGTTATTAATATGAGAAAGTCAAATTTATCTCACACTGTTTTGCAATTGATTATTGTAGATTGTAGATTTACATACATTTAGGTAGAGCTACACTCAATAAGACCTGTTCATTATATAAAGATTAATGTATATCTTTTTGTCGATATTCCTGTCAAATTAGACACTGTTTTCTGTATGATTTTTTACATCATCGAAACCTTTTGAAGCGGAGTTCAATTATTATTGGTACAATACTAATTAGGACACTGACGATCTTTTAAGCAAACTCCCTCTATTAGCTTTTCTATAACTCTATACATTTATTTCCCATTCGCGGGCTATCAGTGGTTTTGAATTTTGGCAAATCATTGCAAAATTTTTGATTTTCTTACAAGATATTTTGTTGAAATCAAACTGTTTTTACACTGACAAAAAAGACTGTTGATTGACTGTAATATGGTATAGAATATATTCCATCAAACAAGATGAATAATGAAGAGAATAAAAAAATATATTCCATCAAAATTGAGCAATTCTTGTGTTTTTTCATCGCCGTGCAAAAGGGCTGCCTATATTGAAAATGTATAGATTGTTGTTCTAATCTATGGACAAAAAATCGAATCAGAGGAAGAAGCAACACCTTGAAATTGAATCGATCAATATAAAACAGGTTATGCAGATATATTATTAAGATATTAGATTGACAAACCACTGGAACTCTTTTTAAAGGAGTATATGTTTTTGGATATTCCATGTCGAAATTATCAAACAACATAACTGCAAATGATTTCTCCTATATACCTAAAAAGGAAAACAAAGTCTGCTGTGTTGGTATACCGGAAGATATCCATTGAAGCGAAACACCGGCACGAATAAATTGGATTTCAGCCACGGTTCACTGATGCTATTCATGAATTGTGATAATATTTGTTCTGCTTTGTTTTAACAGCATGGTTTCTCGAATTTCAAGGATCGAATAAATTAAATTGAATCATATTTACTCTAATAAACTGGTGTTTGTATAATGTACTTGGAAAAAATAGTCATTAAAAATTGTCCCCAACAATTAATTTTCAGTCGGATTTTCTTTGAACTGTAATGGAATTAACTTCAACATCATGATTAACTTTCAACTTCACGGATTAATTGAATCCCTTCTCCATAGCGAATTGCTCGTACCTTGCCCTTGACATTGCTAATTTGGTTTCAAGCAATGGACACGCCAAACTTTTTTTTTATATTTTTATCCAAGACTTCATCAAAGCCAGCTTATTCTCCAACACCTTAACTGATTGACCGATTCTGACCACGTGGTCTATTCCCGAAGCTAAATTGATTTAAAAAGTTTCAAACGTGAGGGCACTATTTCTGAGAAGTATCTCAACTAGTTTTACACAGCTGTGCCAGAAAATATATGGCCTCCAACACAAAATGAGCGAAAACAATATTAAACAATATCATCACTGCTTATCTATATTATTGCGATGAACAATGATTTTTATGACCCAGTTCTAATCTCCCCCATCACAATCTTTCTATGTATTTCAGCCAAAACTTTGACGAACTTTGACATTTCTTGAAACGTCACTTCTCCTCAAAACTATGACGTAAAGATTGATTGGCACCTAATTAGCTAACAGTTGTTCAACATAATCCGTAAGCTAATTAAAAGGAATTGCATGATTTACTATCAACAGCTGTTTTCATTTTCACAATTTTTCATTTGTCAGCTTTTTGTAACCATATATAAGCCTCACAAGCCACCAAGATACTCCAGTACGCAAATCACGATCGCAAGATGAAATTTTTCTTCGGAATTTGCATTATTTTTGCCATTTTGTCTGCCGTATTCGGTAACCTTGGCAACCACCAATATCCCCAACCGTACCTAGGAGCAAAGGCTCAAATTGCTAAACCAGCATATGCCAATGTACAACAGACGGCGACGCCAGGTACCCCCCGGGCGAGCATTGATCCCGCCTTCACCAAATATTTGGCCGATGTGAACGCCGCAATACGGGCACAGGTGGATTAGATTTGATCAGTTTGCGAAACGCATCCAATAATGTATTGAATTGAAAACTTAATAAAAATATAAGAAAAGCACTTTCATATACACCTCCTCCTGTTTTATTGCCGAAATCTTCGTAGTTAATTGTTATGATCGGATGATTGAGTTACATATTTACCAAAATGAAGTGGCCATCGTTTTAGACGTCAATCAACTTTTTATGCATTGTATTTTTTAATACACTTATAATCAATTCGCATCATCTTCCAAACTTAGACGTAGGGGAAGTTACGGCTTTGGCAGGTTTTGCTCTATTATTGCCAGGGTTTTTTTTATGACTGATTATGCTCATATTTGGCTTAAACATTCTTTGCATATCAAAGAATATTGTGGCCAAATTTCATAAAATTCGGTTGACAAAAACCCCCCTGACAATAATAGAACAAAACCTGCCAAAGCCGTCTTTTCCCCTACATAATCATGATAGAATTAGAGGCGAAAGCTTCCAGGAATTCACTCGGAAGCTTATCCAAGAATTCTTTCGTAAGTCCCTCCAGAAATTCCTCTGGAAGCTCCTACAAGATTTCCTTTTGAAGTTGCTCCAAGAGTTCATCCGGTAGTTCTTGCACAAATTCTTGAGAATGTTTCTCCAGAAATTCGTCGGAACTCCGGATTTTCTACAAAAGTTAAATAAAAAATCCTTCAGGAATTCTTCAGGGAGTTCCTTTAAGATTTTTTCAGAATTTGTCTCCTGAATTTCCTTTGGAAGTTTCTCAGGGAGTTAATCCGGAAGTCCCTAAAGTAATTCCTCCGAAGATTCCTGCAGGATTTTTTCGGAAGTTCTTGAAGCAATTTCTCCGAATCCTCTATAAAAATTTCTGTGAAGTTCAACTATTACTAAATTTCTCCGTGAGAGTAAGTTTCTTCTTCTTCTTCATTGGTTTTCCATCCCCCACTGGGACATTAAGCACTTCCACAGTTATTAACTGCGATGTTTCAAAGCCAAGTTACCATTTCTGAATTCGTATATCATGAGGCTGACACGATGATACTTTTATGTCCAGGGAAATCGAGACAATTTCCATTCTGAAAATTGCCTAGACCTGCACCGGGAATCGAATCCAGCCACCCTCAGCATGGTCTTGTTTTGTAGCCGCACGTCTTACCGGGCCCCGAGGGTAGAGGTGTGCGCCGGTCCGAAAATCGGCGGCGGCGGCGTTTGCCAGAATTTTGGTCGACGGCGGTGGCGTTTTCGGCGTCACGCCATTTAGGCCAAAGCCATCGGCGTGGAGTTTTTTTTTTACGTCCGTTTCTTGAAGGTTTTTTTTCTGCATTTTTTCAGAATGTTTCAAAGACTTCAACGGAAGAATTTCGAAAAATCTGTTTAACTTCTCCCGGAAATTCTACAAAATATTCATTTGAAAATTATTTTCCATGGCTACTACTTTGAAGTTTTGAGAATTCTTTGGAATTTCCAAGGAAGCACTTTGGAATTTCTAAGGAAAATTGTTTCAAGTTTCCACAGGGAAATGTTCGGAAAATCCACGGAAAATTTTTGTTAGATGTTCTTTGAAATTTCAACAGAAAATTCCTCAAATTTTCCGCGGGAGATTGGTCAAAATATGGACATTAACATAAAAATTGGATTTCAACGGCAAATTGCACGGGATTTTTTAAATTTTCTATGAAAAAATCTTCGGAAATGATTATACAACGGTAAACAGTTTGGCCAAAAATTTCATTTGGCTAAATCGACATACTGGCGAATCGGTAATTTCCGCCGAAAAAACACTCTTCTCTAACACGTCGTTTGGCCAAATAGGTTATAATGCCAAAAATGTCGTTCGGTCGAAATGGTTGTTTAACAGAAAGGGCCATTTGGTCGAAAATTTCATTTGGTCCAACAACCAAATGTTGATTACTGAACGGGTAATATGGTCAAAAATATCCACCGGTTTGGCCAAATAACATTTTCGGCCAAATGGCCTTTCTGACGAATTTCGGCCAAACAACTTTTTGACCAAACGACTTTTGCGGCCAAATGGCCTCTCGGCCGAACGACATTTTTGGCCTTATGTTCATTTCAGCTAAATAAAATTGTCGGCCAAATAAATTTTGGCCTAATGGTTTGTTCGGCCAAATTACATATTTGGCCAAACACCTTTCAGTCAATCTTTCAGCCTTGTGTCTATCGGCCAAACGGCCCTACCTGTCATTTGGCCGAAAGTCAAGAATAACAGGTTAGGCCAAAAGTCATCTAGCCAAATTCCATTATGCCAAATTGAACGTTTGTCTGAAACTGTATTAGGTCGAAATGGTTTGACCGAAAATAATAATTGGCGGAGAGCGACAAACACCCGGAAGGCTCATTCGGCCGAATTGGTAATTTGACCGAAAAGGTCGTTTGCCCTAACAGTTTATTTGGCTGAAATTGTAATTTGGCCGAAAATGCCGTTTGGTAGAAATGGTCGTTTGACAGAAAGAGTCATTTGGCTCTGCAAAACAAACATTGCAGCCAAACGGCTTTTTCTGCCAAATAACCTATTCAGCTAAACGGATTTTTTGGCAAAGTGACAAATGGGGGTGAGGATGGGGGCTTACTTCTTCCTAGAAAAAAGTTAGCCTCCCCGAATTTGAAAAGATAGTTAGCAGTGATATAAATTTTCAACAAATAGCATAATGAATTACTGAAAAAGTTTGAAGATATATTCATAAGGTCATCATAAGGCTATCTGACGTTTAATTTTCTTTCTCTTGCACGCGCACGGAGAGGATAGGATTTGTTTTCATACGGAAACGCTTCGGAAGCACGTCTGTGCGCGTGCAAGAGAAATATGATAAACGTCAGATAGCCTTATAATGATATGAGTGAAAGACAAATAAGATTTTTTTAATTTCTGAGAAAGATTCCGGTGTGGCAGTGAAATTGCACTTGTTGATAATTATGAAAAGGCAATATCTAATTGACTTAAAGCATCAAAGTAAGCTTAATATGAACAACAACGGATAGCTACTAAAATATCAATCAAAGCAAACGTGATACTTTGCCAGCAGTCAAAGACATGTGGTCAACCATCACGGACTGGAGTGACAGTTTTCCAGTAGACTTCCGCTGCTAGGCAACATGATAATCTCCACAGATCCCATCAGTATCCGAGAAGAATTCTCATATCAATCTCTAGAGAATTCCTTTGAGAATCATCGAAGTATTCCAACCGGAATCCAGAAGAATTCACACTGGATTCCTTTCAGTATCTGTGAGATATACCTTTCATAATCCATGGAGGATTTGTTTCAGAATCTCTCGTTAATTTGCTTCGGAATTCCTTCGGAGTCATTCGAAGATCTGTTCCGAAATTGTTCGGAGATTTGCTTCGGAATTCCTTGACGATTTGTTTCAGAATACTTCAACGATTTGCTTCAGAATCCCTTGAATATTTTTTTCGAAGTCTCTCGACGTTTTGCCTCGTAATCCCTGAATGATTTGCTTCGAAATTCCTCGACGATCGGATCCCTCTGACGATTTGACTCGGATCCCTCGACGAATTGCTTCGGAATACCCCACAAATCTTATGAACCAAAACCATTTTTTTTTGTACATTTTGGGGCCCCCACAAGCTGTCGGCCCGGTGGCCCCCTTCCGGCTAAATACGGCCCTGACGGACTCTCTCAACAATTTACTTCGATCCCTCAAAAATTTGCTTCGGAATCCTCCAACGATTTGCTTAAACATACATGGAGGATTCCCTTCGGAATCGCTGGATAATTCTTTACGGAATCTCTGGAGGATTGATTCGGAGTCCCTCCACGATTTTCTTCGGGATCCCTCTACAGATTACTTCGGAATCATTCGACGATTTGCTTATACATCCCTGGAACATTGCCTACGAAATCCCTGAATATTCTCGTCGGAATTCCTGGAGGATTCTAATCGGAATCTCTAGAAGATTTTAATTGGAATCCCTGAAACATTTCTGTTGGATTCCCTAGAACATTCCCGTTCAAATTCCTGGAATATTCCTGGAAGTCGAATTTCCTAGATGGTGGAGGATGCTCATAAGATTCTCATTGGAAGCCCTGGAACATTCCTGTCGGAAACCCTGGTAAAAAGCCTTCAGAATCCCTGGAGGTTCTCTTTGGTCATCGAAATCCTTGGAGGATTCCTGTCGGAATCCCTGGAGGAAAGTCGCATTTTTTGACGTAGGACTTACGTCTCTCTTTACTATACCGGATGTCATTTCAAAATATTCAAATCGACCGCGTTACGCTGTGTTGAAAGATTTTAAACGTTAATAGCGTTCGTCTCAGTGGACGAATTTCTGCGGGAAGCCCCTCAATCGACAGATTTCAAGTATGCCTTCCATGTCCATGCTTGATAAGACCCGAAAAACTTGTTTTAATAGGCATGAAACTGTTTTCAATGAAAAACATTGAGATCAAGGGAACCTATAAATATGGGTACCGCATCATTCTTGCATCATTCCATTACCACGTTCGGATTGGTGCAGACACCAGCGAATGAGCAGCCGCTGGGTCTGCAGAGAAGCCATAAAATAGCGCAAGGCGATTTTTTCCTTTCATTTTGACCGGGACAAGCGAAGCAACCGCATCATCGATTGAACAGCACTCACACCTTTTAGCAGGGAATGAAGTCTGCACCGACCGCTTTTTCGGCTCGACACCATCGAAGCGACCATCATCAGCTGAAACCTAGCCAGTACATCAGCAGTCCACCCTACAGACCCGACAAAGCAGCAATGCTGAGCAGATACCGGCAGCAGCAGCAGAGTCGAGCCGAGACCGGCCGGCATGGAGTGGATGAAAGCGAAGAGATAAAATAACTCAAAAGTAAGTTTAAAAATACTCAATTTTGGGTACTTTTTTTCTTCCGTGTATGGGCTACAGCAGAAAGCACATACTTGAAAAACCCAAATTAATCCACCTAGCGGTGACGATGCCTTTCTCGATTAAAACAAGATATATTGAAGGTGGTAACTTCGTTTTTTTCCAATTCCTATCTACCAAAAATGTTGTCAATTATGTTTTTCTGTAAAATAAGCATAATACATTATGTTATAATCAAGTTAGACGATCGTGAAATTTTCTTTCATTTATTTTTGACAGAGAAATTATTTCAAGTATTGTGATTTGTAACATTTATTGATATAATTGTTATGACTAACTGGTCGGGTTGGTATATAACATTATGGGTCTCCAAGACTTCTATAAAAGGTTCGATTTCGGAGTGAAATGTACACGAACATTTTGAAAATAAGGCCAATAACTCTCAAGGCCGACTAGAATATGACGTCAAATACATTTAAGATTATTCAACCAACGACACCCCCACCCCCCTTCGCCAAGGCCCGATGCCATTTTTGAACGATTCCTAAATATAAATAGAAGACTAACAAAACCGCATACATAATATAATATGGAAATAAGGAGATGTATAAAACGAAAACTATATTCAAATTTGCCCTTGAAATCACCCAAACTTCACCATAACTCCACACCACCCAAACCAAACAGCATGTTGAAGCATCAATGAAACCCCTCTTTTCCCCCTTCCAATGTATGACACAAAACAAACGCAAACACCACCATGACCACGAGCGTACGAACCAGCAGTTAATCGTGTCTTTATCGAGTGCACGCAATTTCTGTTGACAACGATGAAACTTACAACTCCGATAAAGTATAATGGCAATAAACATCATCGAGTCGGCTCTAAACTTAAAAGCGCGTACGTTGTTCGTCGATTAGTTTTCGTGTTCAACACGTTCCACATTGCAAGCTTTGAAAAGCTTTGCTCGTTGCGTTAGCGTTTTCGATATTGCCGTAGCGAGGTTTCTAACCCATCGGTAGCTGCTCAATGCTCGTAGTCCCGACTATATGGGAAAAAATTGAAAACTGCTTAAACCATTTTCCTTGTCAGCTGCGAACGCATTAATCAATCTTGATGAAATTAAATAGCATGAAATTAGAAGAGTTGCTCTGCGGAATGCAACTTATTGCGATAAAATCAGTTAAGTCTAAGTACATGAAAATCGTGTGAGTTTTTGAGGTTGAAAAAGTGACCATACAGACACACAAACATACACACACACACATACATACACACACACAGACATCACCTCGATTCATAAAACTGAGTCGAATGGTATAAGAAACTTTACTATCAGATGTTCCTGTAAAAAATTCGTTTTCAGAGTGAAATGATAGCCTTTCGGTACAACTTTGTTGTACGAGAAAGGCAAAAAGAGAATATGGATGAGTGCGATTGATCCGCAATTACCTTAGGTGGTTGGACCGTATTTATCACATTATCAATAAGATAGCTTAATGAGGTGGTAAAATGTTCGAGAATTTTTGAAAAGAAGCTCAAACTAGAGAAAATAGATGAAGGGGCTATAGCCCCCCTAGGCATCGGGGCTAGTTACGCCAATGCGGAAAAATCTACGGAAATTTCAATAAATCGTCCTAATTTTAACGGAAAATTCTGCGGACTTCTTTAATTTTGAATCGGCGTGGAAAATTATAGACCAACGGCGTGTCGAATCGCGCCGATGCAAAAATACCGGTGGCGGCGTGCCAATAACTGTCGGCGGCGGCGGCGCACACCTCTACCCGAGGGCCCCGTCAGTAAGTTTATTTATTTTAATAAGTGAGATTATATTGATTTTCGTAAAATATCCACCAGTTTTCGTCTAGGAATTTCCCCTGAAATTCTCCATGGAGTTCCCCCAGAAATTCCTCCAAAAACGCATAAATTCTCCTGCCCTCTCTTCTTCGAGTTCCTCCAGGAGTTTCCACCGAAACTGCTTCAAGAGTCCTACTATACAGTTTTTTTGCGCTCGGTAATGGCGGCGTGAGTTCCCCTTATACTGACATTCAAGGGGTAGAAAACATAGGTACTCATCAAGTATTGACTGAATGAAAACAATAAGTAAATAATAACCTAAAGTCAACTGAGCGATTCCAAGCAACAGCATCAAAATTTAAGAAAATTTTTAATTCATGATTTTCTATTGAGTTGAAACTTTGCAGAGTTTTTCAATTTCATCTAAATCGTCATTTTTCGATATCAAATCTTCATATTGAGTCACGACTAACTTTTCAAAAGGGTGTATGTGAAAATGGTTCAAAAATATTTAAAAAGCTGCACAGCAAAAACGGAATGTTCGATTGTTATGATTTTTTCAGCAAAGTTAGACAACTAAATGGTGATTCTTATGAAAATGTGCACAGTAAAAAAAATTTTTTTGCCTTTAAAATATCATTTTTGTCACAAAAACTCAAATATCTCAAAACCCTATCTTTTTCGAACGTAATTTTTTAGGGAAAACGGTCCATTATATTAGCTATCTACCATAAAAATTTGGTGATGGTAAACTAATAAACAAAAAAGTTATGACATTTCAAACATTTCACAATTTTCACATATAGTAAACAAAAAAAATTTCCGTGTATTTTTTTTTCAAGAATCGCAGTTTGATGCTGATTTTATTGTTAAGGGCCTTGCGTGAGTTAAACAAGTTGTTTGTATGATATTCCATATTTATGTATTCATCGATATTATGTATATTATATGTATAAATATTATATGTATAAATAAATAAAAATGAATTAATATTATCCTAAGTATTAAATTAAATGTGGCAGTTACATAATGTTGTTATAGAAACTCTAAGAGTTTTGGGTTTGAATTTTGGTATGGGTTATGATATCATGAAAACAGTTTATTAATACTTATTTTTATTTATTTTTATTCAAATTTTTTAAAATATCGAACACTTTTGAATTATTATCAGCACCGATCGAGTATAGTTTTGCTTTAATTTTATTTTCCGACAATGGAATGAAACAGTGAAAGTTTTGGGTTCCTTGGATCGTTTTCGCGTTATTAAATTGCTCGCTGAGCTCTGAAGCCTTTATTTCGTACTCTTCAGTAGTAGTAAAACAAAATGAAAATTTGGTTAAATCTTTTTCTTTTCTACGATTTGCCCAATCAAAAAGTTCTTTCGCAGTTTTAATTGGATGCTCACGTTCTTTGGCTAAACTTGCTCTTGTGGCCATGCGCTTTATTGTTCCTCCAATAGCATCACAAGGACCTTTGCCATGTGATGTAGCAAAAATGCCATTCTGCATCAATTCCGTACATTGATTTAAATTGACATAGGCTCGAAAAATTCTTACGACTTTTGTACTGCGACGCTGCTCCATCAGACATGAAATATATCTTTTGACTTCTTTATGCTTATCAACGCGTAAAAAGTTAATCATTTTTTCAATGAACAAGTTTACGGATACTGAATCGTGTCTTAAATCTTCGGAAATTATAATAAAACTTAAGTGTTCAATTTGCGTACTTCCATTAAAATAAATAACGAATGGATGAATTGTAGCTTGTTGTACGTTCCAGTGATGGGACTGCACTTCATCTTGCAATACAAAGCTGTAATTTTCAGAAAAATCACAAATCACCATTTTGTAATGTATTTTTCGTATTTTTAAAAAAGCTGGATTGTTCTGTTTTAATGAAATCGTGAGGGATTAAACTTTCTAATTTCAAGCAAAAATATGACACAAACTCATCTACAGGTTTTACAATAGTTTCTATGTCACACCTATCCGTGGTCACCCATTGCTCAAATGATAACTGATCAATATATTTTCTTCAAACTCAGCGAATAAAGTATTTTCCAATGATGAAGAATCTGGACAATTCGAACAAGATCGTAGATAGCAATTTGATGTTGTATTTTCACACAAAAGACTACCAGTTAACATTTTAATATCCTTTGTTAAATTGATTCTTTTCAAACTATGTAAAATAAGATTAATGGGTTGTGCACACACACACATTATGTGTTCCTGAATTGGAAAGAAGCTTACATTGCCTTGGCTGAAGGCTTGCAAATGAGGAAAACCTATTTTAATATTATCGTGAATTTCCTTGAAGCGTGTGTACGCTTCTTTCAAAGTCGTCATCATTAATCGTTTTTGGATTGCTTGACGCTTTCCATCTTTTTTACTGATACATAATCTTTTTGACCAGGCATAGCTCGACTTACTTCATCATCTTCAAAATATTGAACTACTATTTCTTTTGTCTCATCTGTTAATGCAGTACTAGACCTAGTATTTTTGGTTGAAAGACAGTTATTCTTCAATTGTTTTGCCTCTTTTACTGTATTTCTATTGGTTTTGAACTCATCAATGGCATCCTGAATAGACCACGAACTTGGCAGCATCGACAAAATCAATAATTTTTCTTTCCTTGTCGTGGCTGCATTCGAGAACCTTTCCTTCATATTTATAATTACCTCATCGTAGTCTGTATTTTCCACATCATCAGGTCCTAATTTGAAGAGGTTTCTTCGTACAGCTTCGTTTATTTCACGGTATTTTTCTCCGGGTAATAAACGTAGTCCATCTTACTCCATTTAATCGGAGTCACTTTTATCCCAGCTATGCCCTCGTTAAAGCGTTCGATGTTGACCTTTTGGATACACTCATCTTCCGATTGATTTGTTGAAACAGATTTCGCTGATGGTACGGTGGCAAGGCTCTCAGCACTTAATACTTCTGGTAATTCCTCAGTTGTTGTCGATACATCTGGCAATTCCTCAGTTGCTGTCGTTTTCGAACTTCCTGCGCTCTGCTCAACCGATGATATACAGATTGCTCTTTTGTCAACGTTTAGACGGCAGGACGTGCAAATGCGTAAATTTGTATTCAATGTGGACATTGGAGCATAACCAGTCGCTTTCAGTTTATCTATGGTGCTTTCGGTGAGATTTCGTAACTCTTTTGAACACTTTTTTCCATCAAACGGCCTACAACAGTTGAGAAAGCGGCTACTCATGTTGTTCGTAATATTTCAATAAACAAAATCACTTTTAAGTTTTTACTGACTAGTTTGGTATCATTTGTTTGACTGAAGAAAAAATTACTATAAGATCTTTAACAACCTTAGTAGTAGTAATTTTTTGCTTTTTTCGTGAGCATTGTCATGGTATGTACCTATCATGCATTTGTTGTTGTTGAAGATACCCTGTTTCCTCCCGATCATAAAGTCTATTCTCTAAGAGGTATATTTTTGCAGGTAAACTATAGACGTACACGTGTATATAAATCTTTGATTTTGCAGCTTTTGTCTTAAAAATAACATTTCTGATATGTTTCTATCAACGTTATTATCAACAGGTTTCAACACTATTAAAAGAATTTTTCGCCAGTCACGTGCAATGAAAAATTAGACACTATCAATACTTTTGATCACAACACTGGATCGTGTCTAAGTTTCTTATAGATGCTATGAATAATTAAATCAAAATATCATGAAAACAACTTGTTTAAATCACGTCCCTCCCCAATAAACTCTGCATCACACTGCAATTCTCGAAATAACTTACACAGAAAAAATTTTTTTACTAAATGTGAAAATTGTGAAATGTTTGAAATGTCATAACTTTTTTTGTTTATTAGTTTACCATCACCAAATTTTTATGGTAGATAGCTAATATAATGGACCGTTTTCTCTAAAAATTACGTTCGAAAAAAGATAGGGTTTTGAGATATTTGAGTTTTGTGACAAAAATGATATTTTAAAGGCAAAAAATTTTTTTTTACTGTGCACATTTTCTTAAGAATCACCATTTAGTTGTCTAACTTTGCTGAAAAAATCATAACAATCGAACATTCCGTTTTTGCTGTGCAGCTTTTTAAATATTTTTGAACCATTTTCACATACACCCTTTTGAAAAGTTAGTCGTGACTCAATATGAAGATTTGATATCGAAAATGACGATTTAGATGAAATTGAAAAACTGTGCAGAGTTTCAAATATTTTCGAAATGGTCGCTCAGGATCGACTGACATGCCCCGTGGAATGCGTCAACTATCTTCCGTAGCTGTTGGATATTAATGATTTACTATAGATTTGTTTTATTAAAACATGGTATTATAATTCATTCATATATTCCCGACGAATTTGTAATGTAAGGACTGATTGTTTAGGAATTCATGTGTATCTAATTATTAAACTTTTTATCAATTGAAATGTCCATTCAGACTAGGTGATTATGTCTTCTTTTGAATTTGCTTCATAAAGTTCATACAAACTTATTTATGCTTTACCAACTATAACTACCTCAAGCTGTGAGATTTTTTATTATTCTAATATTTGCGTGAAGTATTGAAATGGTCCTACGAAAAGCTTCAAAAATGGTTAATAACCTTCTTTTTATGTTAACTAGCCAAGCTTGAAACTTGAACTTTATGGATTCAAAAGTTACCAACCATCTTGACTATCTCTACAAAGCGCCAGCTCATCCTTTTATCGAGGACAAATCGTATGTCAAAATAAATTATTCTTCTTCCAATTATTACGGTAAAAATGCAGCATGCAACTTTCCATAACCTAAAATATATGAAGCATTAAGAATAATGGAACAGCAAATAGAGAATTAGAACTAATTTCTCTGTTTCTGATAATAGTTTCGGAAAAGAGTTGACGTTTGTTTGTAGATAACCAAGAATATTTATTGAAGCAAGGCATCCTTGATGAGTTCCAATGTTTTCTACCTCTTGAATGTCAAATTGAGAGGAACTCACGCCGCCATTATCAAGCGCAAAATACTGGATAATTTCCTTTTCTACATACTTATCAAAAAACTTCCGGAGAGCTCTTTATCCTTTTTGGTTAATTTATTTAACAAATGTTTTCAATTGGCATACTTCCCAGATAAATGGAAAAACGCCAAAGTTGTTCCTATTTTGAAGCCGGACAAAAATCCAGCTGAGGCTTCTAGTTATCGCCCAATCAGTTTGCTTTCTTCAATAAGCAAACTGTTTGAAAAGATTATTTTAAATAGAATGATGGTCCATATTAATGACAATTCTATTTTTGCTGATGAGCAATTTGGTTTTCGTCATGGGCATTCAACCACCCATCAGTTATTAAGCGTTACGAATTTAATTCGGCTCAACAAATCTGAAGGATATTCGACTGGAGTTGCTCTTCTTGATATAGAGTAAGCATTTGACAGTGTTTGGCATGAAGGTTTGATTGTAAAAATGATGAATTTTAATTTTCCTCTGTACATTATTAAACTGATCCAAAATTATTTATCAGATCCCTCACTGCAGGTAAACTATCAGAATTCTAAATCTGATAGATTACCTGTAATAGCTGGTGTTCCCCAAGGCAGCATACTGGGGCCCATATTGTATAACATTTTTACTTCTGACTTACCTGATTTACCACCAGGGTGTCAAAAATCTTTGTTTGCAGATGACACGGGCCTTCCAGCCTAAGGGCGAAGCCTTCGTGTCATTTGTAGTAGATTGCAAAAAAGTTTAGATATTTTCTCCACTTCCTTGCGAAAATGGAAAATTTCCCCGAATGCTTCAAGAACTCAATTTATTAATTTCCCACATAAGCCGAGAGCTTCTTATTTGAAACCTTCTAGCAGACATATTGTCACTATGAATGGGGTTCCAATTAATTGGTCTAGCGAAGCTAAATATTTAGGACTTCAGCTAGAACAAAAATTAACTTTTAAAAATCACATTGAAGGCCTTCAAGCCAAATGTAACAAATAAATTAAGTGTCTTCCACTTATAAACAGAAAATCAAAACTTTGTCTTAAGAACAAACTTTTGATTTACAAACAAATTTTTAGACCTGCCATGTTGTATGCTGTGCCAATATGGACTAGTTGCTGCAATACCAGAATGAAGGCACTTCAGAGGATTCAAAATAAAATTTTGAAAATGATTCTGAAGTCGCCTCCGTGGTATAGTACCAATGAACTTCATAGAATTTCTAATATTGAGACATTGCAACAAATGTCCAACAAAATAATTTCCAATTTTAGACAAAAATCGTTGCAATCTTCTATTGCAACGATTAGCTCCTTGTACCCTTAGTATAAATTAGGTTAAGGGTTAAGTTTAGTTTAAGTAGAAAACTTTGTAATTCCTACATGGTTCAATTCAATCAGAGGAAATATCCTAACTGCCAGAGGCAATTGAAATATATTAATAATAACTAAAAGCGTAACATAGCAAATAAGGATGATAGTGTTAAGAAAACACGGAACACCTAGTCTAAGAGATAAATGCATGTATTAGATCATTAGCAAATAAAATTAGTTAGTTAAAAAAAAACGTGTTGAGAGCCATAAATAGCATTAGGTCGGTCAGCTGTCAAAACTGCAGGTGAGCGCCGTTGGCAGGGTTGGGAAAAATCAAATTTTCAAAATATCGAGGATGATCAAACTTACCCGCGATCTTACTTTTAAATTATCAGATGATAAAAACTCGCCAGCTATAAGAATCCTTTGAAAATCGTATCTTGATTTGAAGCACTTACCGTTACATTTTGAACACTTTTTCCTTACTACCATAAAACCATAACGCCAAATAGAAGATATAACGGGACTGTTGACAATTAGCTGATCATAGTAAAGATTAATGTTTGAATGAAAATTCTGTGCTTATTATCGTTTGAGTACACTATTTGAGAAGTTGTCGCCGGCGACAACTCGCCTACTGTTTTCACGTGAAAAGTTTTCACATGAAAATTGCAATCATTATCGTCTGATTATGATTCAGCACAACACTGGCCGTTGGTGATTGATTTTGTGGAAATTCTGCCGAATCCATGAGGGAAACATTTCGAGAAATTGTCCTGAAGTGTGAAAGGAAATTCTTTCGAGTTTTTTATCATCAAAAATATTGCCCTCCGCTCGCTTCTAAATCAATTTCTATAAAACATTCTACATGCCTGCCTAACGGAACTTTTTTTTCTTTATTTGAGAGGTTTTCAGCCCTATGCTGGCTCACCTCTTCAAGTCAAATCTGTGCTTAAGCCTCTAATTGTATCATGAACATGTACGTCTAAGTTTGGAAGATGATTATTTTTGTGTGGAAGAAAATGTTTATTTTATATTGCTGCAATGCATAAAAATTAATGCAAGTTGCAATTTGGATTGAGAAAAATAATGGAATTTCCCAAAAGTGCTATTTTTGACCTCTCTCGTGCATTTTTATTACATTTTAAAATACAGTAGAAAGTCACCCCAACAGCACACATATTCCACATAGGTTACTGTAACTCATATGTGACCAGATTTATCGCGATCAAATTGCTGCAACATCAAAACTATCTCATGAGCTCAAAAAAGGAAGGAAATAATTTTATCCACCTGCTTTTATGGAGATGTCCCAAGGGCCTTCAATCGGTAAAAGGCAGTCAGTTTTTGCGTCGATATTGCAAAGATATCGATCGTCCACTTTCTTCATAAGCACTCAGGCAGTAGATGCGTAATTAGAGTGGGGCGTCATGGTCATTTTTTCAAATCAATGTTTTTTCGGAACCATTCTGGGTCCCAAACAATTGTGCAGAGTTTGGGCCCGATTGGTCGCTTCCTCGCTTTCCGCATCGCGTTTGAAGTTTGTAGGGAAATTAGTGTGGGACAACGTAAATTTTTGCTTTTTTACTGCTAGAGGCTTCAATTCATCGGAAACCAAGTGGCACATTGCGTTAAAGTATAACTCAAATGATGCCGAAAAACTTTGCTGAAGAAGATGCGTTGCGAAGATACGTCCACGAAAATAGTTATAACGCTTCGAAGATGGACTGCTCAAACCATACGCAAAAAATCATTTATTCTGCCAGCACTGCCGAACTACATGGACCAATAATTTAACTGAGTGTTATTTCAAAATTATTGATCTTATAGGGCTTTGAAGCTAACGGGAGTTATTCGGAATCATTTCACAAAGTAAAAATTCCGGCAAGAAGAAAGATGGGTTTTGCTCTCTGACAACCATAGGTGGTGCGGTAGTGCAGGGGGGTGGCGTTTTGGGGCCTCTTCCCCTACGACGAGAATGTCAGCCCTGCATGCACACACTGTCCAAAACAAAAAAAAGAACGTGTAGACGCTTGGTACATTGTTCCCTAGCTGTTAGAATAGTCGAATATTAGAACTGTTAGAACATAACTGGATGATACCATTATTAAATAACAGAAAATTTTAATATCATAGAGAAAATAGGCGTTTCATAAAATTGGTTATGTAGATATAACCAATTCTATGAAACGCCTTTTTTCTTTATGATATTAACATTTTCTGTTATTTAATAATGGTATCATCCAGCTATGTTTGTTAACTGTCGCATAAGGTGGAAATACCGATGAAAAAAATTAATTCATTGATTATAGCAGCATTTGTTTAGCTAGAACATTTAGGCCACTTTTTACCCAATGGATGTTCAGTCATTATTAGTCTGATTGCAAATTAAACGTTTCCTATCAAATCTTCCAATTTTCCAGTTTTCCTTCCACCCTACAAAACTCCTCCTTTGAGGGCACAGTTGGAATTGGACCGACGTACGACGTAATTTATGCAGATTAGGTGCTAATAGTGGAACTGAAACAATGAACCTTGCTATTAACTGGGTGATTACGGCAGATTTACACCGCCCATTCAACAGTTCAATGGAGCGAGAAAAAAGGGTGCCACTATAAATACGATGGCATTACAATTCACCAATGGTGAAACTTTGCAGCGTTGTAATCCGTTGAAGTAGCGGCAGGTGAACAAATCAGGAGCGAGCCATTGCCAGTAACCGTTATCCATTGTACCACCACCGACAAACCGACGGGCATTTTAATTCATTGAACCGATTTTTCTCAGCCATAGGAACGTTTCTTTAGAAATATTTATTTTTAGTATAGAACGTAAAATGACAGACCCCAGAGCTCATACGTAAATAGTACTTAGCACATAGTCACATGACAGGGTGCATCATGATTTGCAAGTGCGATCACGGAACCAATTCATATTTGCGATCAGATTGTGTATTCAAGATGCACGTCAGTTTGTCGGTGTTGGCACCATGGAAAAAGTCATTCTGCACGAGCTACACCCATTGTTGCTACCTTGGTAAAGTAACACATGTGGCTGTTACCATTCAAATTTCCAGACGTGGCATTATGAAAGTGTTCGTACCCATATATTATTCAAATGGAACCCTCTATTCAACGGAGGACAAACCAACTGAATTCAGAAAACTAGTCATCGCAAGTCCAAAAGGGGTGATTCAAATATGATGTTTACTATTTATTCAAATTTTGTAATTTTGTCCGCACTGCCACACCACTCCCATGTTCAAACAAAAGACGTCATTTGTGCATGACCACTTGACTTCGATTCACCATAACTCAACTGTACCGTGCGTTCTGTGCTCGTGACATTGTACATTGCAGGTGAACACCAGCAGTTTTCCACGATTCTGTAACTTCATGCGATACTAACTATCGGAGCCATTCAGAATCAAATCTAAGTCAAACGAAAAAGCGCAAGAATTGCATTCACTCAAAGGGAGCAGAAGGTTCAATACTTCAGTATGCACATCGATGAATGTTTGATAATCTAATTTTGAAACTAATTTCAATTACGTTACATGATATTTGAATTAAAAAATATATTCATTTTTTTAGAAGTATCGAATTCTATCGTGCAATTTTCCTTGAACCTTTGAATTTAAAAATAAGTTATTTTGGCCAGAAATTCAAAGCATGTTAGTTTAAAACGATTTCCAGAGCATAACTCTTACAGAAAGTTTCTACAACTATTTCATAGTTTTTTACTGTGTAGTCTTCCTCACTCACTCACACATTTCTTGCATGCAAAGCCACCCGCGGAAAGGACTATCAACGCAAGGCAAAAAGAATCACATCGTTCGCAAGAAAAATGTTCCCCTTGGCACTGGGAATTTATCACTATGCAAATTTCCGTTGCATTTGTGGACCAGATTTATTGCGTGTTTCCACGATTCTTTCTAGAAGTCACTGCCGTCGCTTGGCGGAAGTGGTGCCTACCTGCCGAGTGGAAAACTAAAAAAAAAGTTCGTGCCATGATACCCATTCCAGTCTATTTTTTTTTGTTATCATGCTCGTTGTGTTGGCATTCGTTCATTACTTGTTCGCCGTATATGCGGTGCCCATTTGCAAAACACTCGACCGACGTAGTGCATAATTTTTGTCGGACATCCACGGGGGAACGTGCACGACTGGTCAAGAAAGGGGAAGCTCCGGCTAGTCTGGCAAAACCTCGTTCAAGTTCATTGGGTTTATGGATCTGTCGTGCAGCGAACGAAGGGGAAGCGATTGGTCGAAGGAAGGAAAAATGCAATTGTGGTGTTTTAGTTCATATTTTTTTGTTAAGCTTGTAGCAAAGCAATTAAACTTGCCCTTTTGAAATTGGAGCTGACCACCGCTAATCACAGCACCAGAGATGATGAGAACTAATTGAAGCAAATGATAATTAGATATGCTTTGGTGCTAAGCCCTAGCATTAGCATGAGTATTAAGCTAATTATGTTAATTGGTGTTCACATTTCTATGGCATGTCGGTCTTAACTGTTATATGAGAGTTCCCTCAATATAACCATCATCCATGAATAAAATTTCTGGTGATACCTGTAGTTTTATTTATTTGAAAGATAAATTCTTAGGATACGATCTGTTACAACTTAAACAACTTTGCGATGTGATTGTTTATTCATCAGATAACATTTACCGTATTTGTCGTAGATATGGCATATATTTAAGAACAACCATTATAGACATAGTAAAAGACATGTTGGCGGTGTTAACATGTCAAGTGAAAAGTTTCCCTTCCTGCTCTGTAGAACAAATATGAAAATTACATTCAAATTTGTAATTATCTCCAAATCTTTTAATCTATAATAGGAACGCATGTTGTGAGTGACGCTATTTTTAAATTTTAGTTCCACTTACAGAAAATTTTCAGACATGTTTCAATTACCAAATATGTTAGCATTGATTGTGAAAACATCTAAAACATTACAAGGTTACTTAACCTACGCATTAACCTGTTTGCTTTAGGAAAATGCCTAGAAACGGAATAAGTTCTTATTTCTATCGCATTCAATTTGTTAACATGAAAAATGAACCGTACCCATCGAGTTATCATTCAAACGTTTCCTCTCGAAGCACGAACTAAACAATTTCACTGAAAGCTTCACCCATCAAGGATACCGATTCTCGATCATCTGTCACTTCTTTTCGTATCCGGTCTAGGGCTGGAAGGATTCCCCATCATATTCCTCCTCATATATTATTGGCATCTAATAGTGAGGAATCCTTCAAACATCACATCCGTGTAGCCTCCTTCTTCTTTCAATTACTTTGACAAATGGAGTTGCTTAATGCTCGGTACGTGTTCTACCAGAAATGTATCACGATGATATATGTTTGCAGCATGCTTACGCTCTTACAATCACTAATTTAGATTTAGGTCCTTTGGTCTTTCTTAACGTTTTCAGGATGGGTCCCTATATTTCCAAATTAAAAAAAAACTAAACCTTGAATGGTGTATTGTTAAATCATGAAATCATCAGATTCTCATGCATTGTTTGCCGTAAGTGCAGAAACCGCGGGAATGCAGAGTGCTATGCATACCTGTGCAATTGTTGATTTATATCTTTCTGCTTTATAGCTACGAAGAGCCTCTAAAAATGCAATTCAAATACAAAAAGTAACTTTGGTAACATACTTCTTTTCATCATCTATTTTCACGTGCTTTGCTGTTTGCTACGAACGAGCCGAATTTGAGCTTAAAATGAAGTTATTAAAACTTAATTCCACTTTACGGATGACTAACGATTGCAGATGGCTTCATATGGGTTAAAAATATACCTACCAAGCTGAAGTTCATCCCCTCAGTGCCTTTCGGTTCATTTCCATATATTACAGAGCAAAGCAAGTCAGTGACGGTGCGAAGCCTAATCTAATGTTAGTTCCTGCTCTCAGTCGCTTCGTGTATAAGGGTATGTGGAACGAGTAATCTAATCCAGCACCAGTTTGGAATAATTTTGCCACCCTGCCGTACAAATGCCATACACACCCGACAACGCAAATCCCCAGTGTCCTCGGATAACTACGATGCTAGAACCGCTGGCATCGTGACTTTCATTCCCCGAACCCGTGTGTTGGGACGATTGCTTTTTTCTAATTTTCAGTCGACAATTTATGCTTCGACATGTAATCCCCATGCCAGACGCCCAAGTCTCACAGCGCGCACCGCAACGCTCACAAGCACACAGCGACCACCAGAATGGAAATTGGATTTCACCATCATGCAAGTCCTATGAGTCCTACACGGAACCCACCATGGAATCTACGTATGCCAGAAGGTTGATGATACGTTGTTGTTATTTTTGCGCCCTTAGGTGGCTTTAACAGCTGCAAATTTACCCTTACCGAAAAATTCATGGACCGGCAGATTCAAGAACTGTGTTTTTGACGTAAACTACGTCTAAGGGGAAGACTCTGATACACGGTGTAAAACGGAAATTTCCAAATTCGAGACCGTCACGAAATTAGGATAGATTTCAAACGCTAATAGCTCCTTTATCTTTCAATGGATTTTCGAGATTTTATTATCCTTCGAATCGGTAACTCTCCAGCAATTTTTTAAGCCCATTGGAACTATTGATCATCAACGTTAAAACATTAAAAATTCCAAATCTTTAAAAACCCAGTAAAATTTCACAGTTTCGTTACGACCGCCGTCTGCAGTTGGTTCTTGCGCTCTACTTTTGTGCGGTGATTCGCACAAAAAGTACAAAAATAGAACCAGAGCAGTGACCGCGGTCGGAGCAAAAAAGTAGTGTTCATGAAAAAGTGCTACAGATGCTGGACATGTTCATGTTAGAAAGAGGTGAATATTAAAATTGATTATCAACTTCAAACAAGGTTACACTCTAACTTTTTTGACGGATATTGAGTAAAATTTCTGTGGGATAGAAAGAGAGAGCAATGCAATTTTACTCAATTACTGAGTAGGTGAAAGTTAGTGTGTATCCTACTATTTAGGCACAGAGATGCCAGATTCGAAGACATGTCTTCAATTTGAAGACATTTGAATCTCTGTGAAGACATTTATTTCGTAAAGACATTTTAAAGACTTTTCAAAATATTTGAAGACTTATCTACTTACTTGAAGACAATCAATAAGCCAGCGAGTGGAAAATACAATTCTATTTTTGACCCTTCCTTCAGAAGTGTCTATAATTTCACTTTGTATGCGTTACGTAGGTGTGTTACGTATTAATCTATCAAGAAATCTCGTAAATTATTGAATAAAATGTATGGTATTTGAAACAAATTCACTTTGATATTGAAAATATAATTATAACAAATGATATGACATGGAAATATGCCTATTTTTCTGATTTGTTTCAAAGAAACAAATGATTTTATTTGAGGAACATATAGAAGCATGTACAAAAAAATCTTCTCAGAAAAGCAAAAACGTAAAAATTGAAAGGGATTTCAAAAATTTCTTCAGTGGAAGCTAGATAGCAAATGTGAGCATGTTTTGAGATACTAATAGATCACTTGTATGCATGTATGTGTGCGTATGTGTGCAAATTCTGAAATTTACTACCATAAAAATCTAGCTCATTTTTAAGGTATTGAACAGGTTTAGTTTTATCAAATTAGACATCCATAAGGCGAAATATATGTTATTATTGAACGCTATTGAGTTTCGTTCAGATCAATGACTGATTTAGTAAGTTCTGGATTAATTAATATCAAGGTCTTTGGAAATTACGAGTATATTATATGCAACCAGCGTTACGATAGTTACTAACCATGTCAACCATTGTTATTCAATCCGACGAGCGCCTTAGAGATAGGCAGCATGAAGTACAGTACGTTATCATTCGTTGAGTTGTCACTCAACCCATGACATCCGCCTTTGGGTTGGCAATTATTTTGTTGCTTTCACGGTAAATCGCCGTGGGAAGTAGAATAGTTTAATCTCGTTTTAAATACTGGAGTCTGGAAAAAATATCCTTATAACTAAGGAAGGGTCAAAATCTCACTGTAGGTGGATTAATCTGGGTTTTTACTTATAAATTTTGCAACTTTTATATGTAAATTATACAAAAAAATAACAAAAGTTATAAAAGTCTTTGTCTCGGGCCTAGAATCTCAAACATAAAAACACCTTCACACTAGCGGGCGGATAACTGCAACGCATTTCAGACCTCATACGCACTTAACTTTTAGTTGTGCGCTGGTTGAAAAATTCCCGATGGAAGAATTTGTTTGAATTTTCCTTGGCGGCGGCGGCTGCGTTTTTGACGTTGAGCTAGAACCTGAATTTTATCTTATTTCATTCTGAATTCATTTGATCTTTTCAGCATTTCCAAGTGACTTTCCTCTAAACATCCGTCGTGAAACTCTTGAAATTTTCCATGAATCAAAGATTTTTTCGTGTAAAATAAGGAGATATTCCGATGAAAATTGTGAGAAATTTCTTGTCAGAACTCAAGAGAATTGAAATTGGGAATTCAGTTCAAAATGATTAGACATAAATTTTCGACTGAATTCCCAATTTTAATTCTCTTCAATTTCCGTAAAAAATTTAAATTTAAAATTCTCCTTATTTTCCACAAGTTTTTCTGAACTCCCACAATAAATCCCTTTTAATTTCCACAAGAAAATTGTCTCAATAAATTTTAATAGAGAATTTTTACGAATGTCGACAAGAAATTGAATCTGTTCTGGTGTTAAATGATTATTTCTTATTATTTCCATGGTAAATTTCTACGTGAAGATCTTCCTAAAAAAAATTCAGAGAAATTCCACAACAAATTGGAGGGAATTTTAATTAAAGACTATAGTCTATAGACTTATAAGTAGCAAAATCAGAGGAAACTTGTTACACACTTTAGTTAAATTCTTCCTTGAATTCCTTTGGTAATTATTCTAGAAATATCTTTGAACATTCTTCCAGTATTTTCCCAGAGAATTCCTCTAAGAATTTCTTCAAACATACGTTCTGGTATTCTTTCCTAAATTCATCCAGGAAATTGTCCGAAAGTTCCAGGTTTTTTTTTTGGAAAATCCTCTAGGAATTCATTTGGAAGATCCTCTAGAAGTTCCTCCTAAACTCCTTCGGTAGTTTCTTCACGAATTTCTACAATAGTTCTTCTAGGAATTCTTTTAAAAGTTTCCCCCGGGATTTCTGCGGAAGCTATTCCAGGGATCCTTCCGGATGTTCCTCATCTGGAAGATCCTTCAAGGTTACCGAATTACTCTCCAAGAATGCCTCCGGAAGTACACTTCTATTTCTTCCAGGGTTTTTTCTCGGATTTTTTTTGCAGCAATACCTTAAGGTGCTTCTCCAACTACCTCCAAGAATTTCTCCAGAAGTTTCTTTTAGTATTCCACCGAAATTGCTTCAATAATTCCTCAGGAATATCCTTCAGAAATTCATCAGGAAAATCCTTCAGGTATTCCTCTAGAAAATCCCTCTGGAATTCATCCTGAAGATTCTACAGGAATTCCTTCTTAAGTTCTTCCAAGTATTCATCCGGAAGTTATTTCAGAGCTTTCTCCAGAAGTTCCTTCAATAAGAAGAAGAAGAAGACCTTTTGGTTTTTGAAATTTTTTATAATCTTTATATAATCTTAATATTGAAGACATTTGAAGACATTTTTAAACGACTGTGAAGACATTTGAAAATATCATCTGGCATCCCTGTTTAGGCAGCATCCCTTTAAAATAGCACTTCAAAAACATTTAATCGCCATTTAATAGGCAATTAACTATGAGATGCATTGATCACTCTAAGACGAATAACAATCGGAGAAAGGCATCATCACCACTGCGGAATAATAAATTTGGGGTTTTTAAATGAAAATTTTAAATTGTCATATCCAACCATTTTCATATATAGTGAGTTACGCCAATTTTGTTCGAAAGATAAATGAATTGGTGTGCGATCGAACATGATTTGCGGAAAAACTAGACATTGCACGCGGCAAAACGTTTAACAAAACAAACCTCGCTACCTCCCGACCCCATATATCCAACATCCCAATGGTTGTAATTTGACTAAGCACGCACGCGCGGTCCGAAGTTTGTATGAGAATTACTATGAAAACAGTAAATTTTTCGGAAAACCGTTTTGCAACGTTGGTCATTAATATCTAAAAATATATGAGTACGTCGGCAACATAGGAAACTTAGCAAGTGAATAAATCGTCTTTATTGCACAACAATTCGCTGCTTGCAAGAAAAATTATTAAGGAAATACTAAATCGTGAGAAATTCAATTGAGCACGTAAAAGAATAACATATCAATAATGAGCATTTTTATTTTCTTCATAACTTTGCTTACCAAAATCCGATCGGTTTGCAACAACAATCGTCTTACAGATTTAGAAATATTCTACGAAATCTTCGGGTTGATTATATTTAGGGGGAAATCCTCCAGTGCCGGACACATAAGCCATTTAACAAAAAAAAACTTCTATCCGGATTATGTTTCCTTTTATACCATACTAGCAGAACGTACCCTGCGTTGCTCGGGTTTTTACGCTTAAAGTTCGAAATGTTATTTTCTGCGTTGATTGCGACGCCGCACTCTAGATCATTTTTCGAGCGATCGCATTAGGTTTTCTCCAAACTCGCTATTGTATTTTGACAATTTTCCCAACTTTTCCTTTAAAATTTACTAACCTTTTGCATATAGAAACACAGCTGATCCCAATACGAGTCGATTAGTGAGGAAATCTCGCAAATCGGTCATCCTCTTCGTGAGTTATAATGCCTCAAAGGAAGAATAGATAGAAGAAAGAAACACAAAATATGACCATTGACCATTGATGATTCATACAAACTTTGAATTTGATCATTTGAACACGTTTTTCGACGATGAATTTTGGTGAAAAATTTTACGATTTAGAAAAATGTCTTCTAGTACCGGACGCTATTGCACCATGTTCAAATGTGACTAAGTTCCTGTTACATGAATAAAAACATCATTCAGAATAGTAATATTATTCACGTGCTTTAAGTTGTAAATATTAAAAATTGTTAGTGGAGCTTATTTGACTCTACAGCTAAATTTTTTAAATCCTAATCCAAATTCCCACCTTTTTCAAAGTCCTCTTCAATTTTTGTTTCTTCTAATTTCTGTGGCTTTCTCAGCAAAAAGAAACAATTGAATTGAAGTAAATGTAACAAAACAGGTGTGAAGAATTTTTATTCAACTTCAAATTTTGTACAAAGTTTATCACATGAAGATCTAATTTTCCTTGCCGGGACCTCGGAGGACCTTGGACGGACCTTTGCAAGTAGTGTTGTTTTAAGAAGTGTCCGGTATTGGGAGGTGTCCGGCGGTGAGAGATTTCTCCCTAAATAGTTAATGATCCGCCTCACGAAACGATCTCTCACATACGGGGCGATTTCTATAGTAATTTCCATACAAACTTCCAACTGCTCGTACTCAGTTAAATTATAACCAATTCAGTTGAAAATTTGAGAAGTTCACCAAAACAGCAAATGTTATCGTTCAAGCATAAGGGTGCGCAAAAGTCAAAATTTCAATCACTCTAGGCTCTAACCAAAATAATTATCTTATGATCTGTTTTACGTAGTTTACGTCGGGCGGTCGTATCTTGTATATAACACTTCTGATTTTTTATTCATGTTTGCAGTTCTTTTCTACCAATTTGTGCAACTACGCCGTTTAACAAAGTTTACTTATCACAAGATAAAATACTTATAAGAAAAACTGAGCAATGTAAGAATAATAGTGAAGTATCAGTAAAATAGAAATGCGATTTTGTTGTGCTTCAAACAAGTTATGCAATTTCCAAAAGGCGGCAATTAAAACTTGAAAAAATATTGAAAGCTATATTGTTAAAATAATTAACATACACTAACATGACAATTTCACAATATATGTATAATAACCATCTCCACTTCTCAACGTTTTTGACTTCTGTTGTCCTAGACAGGTTAATAAATTTGAAATTGCAAATAATTGGATGCAACTGGTTCTAATATTGTACACTATGCTGCTCAGAAGAGAAACTGGTCAGCAATTGAGAATCGTTTGAAAATCGTGTCTTGATTTTATGCATTTACCGTTAAATTTTGACCTCTTTTTCCTTACTACCATGAAACCATAACGCCAAATAGAAGATATAAGGGGACTGTTGACAATTAGCTGATATTAGTAAAGATTAAAGTTTGAATGAAAATTCTGTGTTTATTATCGTTTGAGTACAACATTTGAGAAGTTGTCGCCGGTGACAACTCGCCTACTGTTTTTACGTGAAAAGTTTTCCCATGAAAAATGCAATCATTATCGTCTGATAATGATTCAGCACAACAATGGCCCCAAAACATCAAGTTGAAACTTCGGAATTTTTTTAGTGAATGTAATTACTTCCAGATTTTCGTTTCAAAAACTTTTCTTAAAAGTTAAGTCGAAGAATTTTCCGCTGAAACCACAAAACTTTTTTTTCGAAATTTTGAAAATATTCCCGTTGAAATCCCGAAAAAAGTTCCGCAGAACATGGAAAGAATTCTTCGTCGACATTCTGGAGAATTTAAGTGCACATTCCGAGAAAAAATTCGCGTGTGGGACCGTACACATATTACGTAAGCACTTATGGGGAGAGAGGGGGTTGGTCAACATCTTTCGCTTCTTATAAATAAAAAATCATTTGTATGAAAAAAATCTTACATGGGGGGAGGGGGGGTCAGAAAACCCCGAAAAATTGCTGACGTAATAAGTGTACGACCCCTATATTCTAAAAAAATTCCCACGTAATAAAAAAACGAATCACTTATTTTGGAAACTCGTAAAAATTTCGTATGAAAATTGCGAAGAATTTACCACAGAGATTATAAAGCATTTTTTATTAAAATCAAAAGAATTTCTCGACGAAATCAAATTCTTGAATGGAGAAGGGCCGTTTGTCCGAAAGCCATTTGGCTGTAGACCACAAGGTCGAAAGTTGTTTGGTTCAATATGTGATTTGGCCGAACGAACCATTAAGCCAAAAGGCAATTGGCCGAAATTTTATTTGGCTGAGATGAACACCCGGCCGAAAGTGTTGTTTGTCTAAACTGATTATTTTTCCGAAAATGTCATTCGACTGAAACTCATCTGGCCAAAAAGTTAACTGGTCTTTTGGTCAAAAAAGTCGATTGGTCGTATAGGTCATTTAGCTTGAAATGCCGTTTGGCAGAAGGACCGGTTGCTCAAAATGGAAAATTTCACTACCGGAAATATCTTTTGGCCGCGCTAGTTCTTTGGCCGTAAAAGTAGTTTTGTAGAAAGAACCACTGTCATTAGAAAGGACTATTTGACTGAAAATGTTGTTTGGTCGAACGGGTCGACAATTTTGGCCGTATTACCCGTTCCGCAATTAACATTTAGACCAAATGAACATTTCGGCTTAACGGCATTTTCGGCTACATGACCTTTTCGATCAAACGACCTGTTGAGGCAAACTGCTTGTTCGGCCAAATTACCAGTTCGGCCGTATGTCGTTTTTGGCCAAATGACATTTCCGGTCAAACTGTTTTCGACCTATTAACCATTTCAGCATAACGTTCAATTTGCCGATTGACTTTCGGCCATATGATTCTTTCCTTCTTTTGAACTATGTTTCCTCAAATTTCGGAAGATTTTTTAATGGACAATACAAATAATTTCCCGTAATTCCTAAAAACTTCTTGAAAAAATCAAGTGGTCTTGTTGTGTAGGGGTTACCATGCTTATCTAGAGAGTAGGAGGTTAAGGGTTCGAGTCCCTTCAAGACACGTGGATTCTTTTTCGCAAATTTCATATCAATTTGTCCATTTTGAAACTTGTGCTGTGCATATCCACAGCCAAGATATTTAACAAAAAAATGTTTGAACATTTAAGGCTCCCCCAGACCTAAGCGATTTCATCGTCACGACGGCGACAACTAGTCGCCACGATGCTATCGTTGGGTCGCTGCAGTCAATGTTTGATTTACGCTTCCATACCAACGGCGACAGAATCGCTGTCGCCAAGAGATAGAATCGCGTCGCGACCGTCGTGTCGCGTGTGTTTGGGGGAACCTTTAAATTGGCTTCATCGCAGTATTAGCAAGGGCATTTTTTTTGATAATAACCGATCAGGTCACGCATGCACGAACATGCCCGCGTTTTCTTCATCTGTAACACTTTTATATATAGTTTTATTGCTCTTTGAAAATTCTGAACAACTTCTCTTCAAACCAAAAGAATTCTCCAGCACTCTCAAAATTGCTCGCAAAAACTCCAAATATTTCCCGAGGAATTCTTTTAGAATCTTTTTTGGAAATTCCGAAAAATCCCAACGCGGAAATTCTGAATAATTTTTCGTTAAATTTTGGAACAATTCCAGAATTCTAAAAAAAATCCCACGGAAATCTATAATAATCTATGAGTGGGGATTTCCTTCCTGACGATCTAACTCCTGAACGGGTTGAAGTCTGTAGTCGACTCGTTTTGAAATCCGCAAGTTTTCTATACACAATGGGGAAATGTAAAAAAATCACTAGAATACAACTTTGGGACAGCTGTTGAGGAAAACAAAACAAACGCACGGAAATTGATCTGGAATGCGGTGCTGCAAATAGTTTATTATGACATTTGCAACACCCAGGCAAAGCTGGGTTTCTTTCTCTAGTTCTTAATAATTTGCTTAGAAATCCCGAAAAGAAATCATTTCAAAATTCCAAACAATTTTCCCTGGGAATTTGTAAAATCTCTCATCTCTCTCTCATCAATTCCAAAAACTTGTCATAAGACGAGTATGTACTTTCCATTCAATTCCTTTACTTTATTGTACCTTTGACAGATACGTATTTCGACCTCAATGGTAAGGCCGTCTTCTCGTATTTGACTTGACTTTTGATATCAATTCCAAAGACTTTTTCGGGAAATTTTGAATTATTTACAGATGCAAGGAATTTCAAAAAAAAATCTAAATCTTTATATTTTCCAGACAAAATATTAATGATGTTCCTGTTTTAACAAAAATGTATTTGTCTAAAAAAACAATGGTAATATAAAATCGTAACGCCGATTCACGCCAGCTAAAATGGCATTCGGCGTGATCCCGAAAACGCCGCTGCCGACGATTTTTGGAACGGCACACACATCTAGTACGTAGCTGATCCAATTTTGTAAATTACTTGACTCGCCCTGCTATTAATCAATACGTGCAATTGCTAATCATTATTCTTCTTCTTCCCATCACAGGAACATTGCCGTCTTGCGTCTTGATGTTCTTTTAGCACTTTCATAGTTGTTATCTGCGAGATTTTAAGGGCAAATAACGAATGATGAGACTGCATGATGATACTTTTATGGAATCTATGACAAAAGGTCGAAAGACAACAAAATTACGAAAAGTAAAAAAGTGAAAGAAGAAGAACGATGAATGAAGAGGGATAAGAAAAGAAGGAAGTAGAAAAAGGAAGTAAGAATGAAGAAGAAGGAAGTAGAAAGAAGAAACGAGAAGGTCGAAGGAAGAAGAAAAAAGGAGGAAAGAAAAAGAAAGGTGAAAAAATGAAGGGAGAAGTATAAAAGGAGAAGGAATAGGGAAAAAGAAAGAAGGAGGATAGTTGGAAGAAGAAGGTATAATGAAGCAGGAAGAAGAAAGAAGACCGTCATTTTTCAATTTCTCTTCCGACGTTTTGTTTTTTGTTTTTCGTCCCTTTCGATTTTTTTGCCTTTTTCGACCTTTTGTCTTTCAACCTTTTGTCATTCGACATTTTGTCATTTAGATTTTTTGTCTTTCGAAATTTTGTCGCTAACCCACATTTATACAACGTCTGCCGGTCTTGGGCGATGTTCCTCCAATTTCCCTGAAAGTTTAGGTTCCCCAGCGCCGATTCCACCACGTGCAGCCAGCGTGTACGTGGCGTTCTGCTGAATATTGTTTTCGGTATTCTTTCTTCCGGCGGTTGCAATAAGTGACCTAAGTCTGCCGTATTTTAATTGAATCACAATATTTTCTCCTTTGTAAACTTGACATACCTGGTTAGTCTGCAAGTTTTCGTCCCAGAATTTATCAAGGATCATCTTGGATCGTTCAGATGGTTGGCCCTCACAAAAACCTGCCTGGTATTTGCCAACGAACTATGCCCAGTCTAAATTTGACACGTTTCGGTTGGAAATATTCAATGTTATTAAACTTTTCCGCTATAAAGAGAAAAAGGATTGAGACTGACAAATAATAAAACCTCTCTAAACCCTACAAACATAAAGTCCGGTAATAGAACTGCTAGATAAGTGATTAAAAAAATATATTAGAAAATACGTATTGGGAACTAGTTCTACAAAACGTCGTCGAACCGTGGGCACGTCTATATTTTGATACTATGGGTTGGGACTTACGGCAGGATTAGACGCCGGCTCAAAAAGTGAAGAAAAGCCAACTAGGGGGATTTCAGTGTTCGTTTCGAGCTAAGAGTGACCAGCGAGTTCACCGGACCTGAACTATACGAATTTGACTGTCTGGAGTATGTTGGAGGCCTCATCTGCTGTAAAACATCATGTTTTTGTGCGAGTTCTGAAGCGATATCTGGTGGCATCCGATAATATAACATAAGAGCACCTGCGGGCCTCGCACGGCCTGTAATATCAAATGTTATTCAGATTGAATCATCTGACTAACAGATCTAGTTATGCATATCAGTTGTATAAAAATGTTATTAGTTTACAACAAAATAGGGGGGATCCTGTGTCCCCGGGGATCACATGTATTCAGTTTACTAAAGACAATATTAACAGAGACAGAAAATGTCTTGGTTGGAATCCCAAATTAACTGTCAGTGTAATCAGAAAAAATATTTCAAGCTCTTTTTAGTGGAGTGTATTCAACCGTCTTAGACCAGTTGAACTGGTGTTGGAGGTGTTGAACTTAATAACTGTAGATTAAAAAAACACTTTAATAAAGATTAGAAAAAAAGAACTCTCCATTTAATTCCACTAATTATTTTGTTATCTTTGCAGATACGTATTTCGACCACAACTGTGTAATCGTCTTCAGTGTTTCGTACTTGACTCGACTTAGTCAAGACACTGAAGACGACCACACAGTTGTCGTCGAAATACGTATCTGCAAAGATAACAAAATAATTAGTGGAATTAAATGGAGAGTACTAAACTCGTCTTAGACGGTTGTCCCTGTAATATCAATAAAGCTAAAGACCTGCCATTCCAAGTAATCACGCATATTTTTGAGCAAGGACTGAGTTCTAATTTGAAAAGGCACTTCAGTTGGTATTTTACTTTAATTTTTTTTTAAATTTGCATTTTAATTAGCTTCTTGGGGGAATAGAAAATTATTTACATATGTTTTGAATTTTGAAAACCATATTGCTTTATTTGGAAAGTTCATACAGCATAACTGCCCATGATTCCATAGTTGACGTAACAATCATTCATAAATTCAGCGATTTTGACTTATTACGAGTTTACTAAAGTAATTCAACCACTGTAACATCGATAGCTACCAAATTTCTATCTGCTTTCTTATTACTTCTACGCACTATGGTAGTTGACTTCTCCACGAATGAGTCTTAAAAATGTCACTTTCAACTTCAAATTTCCATGTATCCCCTTAATGTGGATCAGTTGGTAGGGTCGTTCCCGTTTCTTCCATGAATTAAAAACTCATCGGTGGTCATGAAATTCATATTACCCACTGATTATTCTGATCACCGGGGAGCTTTAGAGGTTATCCTCCAATTTCAACTCTTCACGGTGGGGCTGACCCTTTTAATATTTGTGTCATATTTATGATATGTTACAAATGTAAATGCTGACAAGGAAATGTTCGGAAATACAGCCTACATGCTCAAGGTGATTTTTAATTACTGGCAGTGCATATACTTAAACAAGGCAAGATAAGTATCAAAATAAAAGGAAAAGAACACCAGTTCAAATTTCATTGTTTATTTCAAGTAAATCATCTTATCATTGCCAGTCTGTATGTATGATTCATAAAATTGGGTTATCTAACTTTCTAACTAACGCTTTCTCACCGGGAGGCTATCATGTCAGATCTGCTGGACTTAAATTAACTGTAAAGTCGAGTTCTTTTGGCAGAACACAGTTTGTCAAGGCTTGCCTTCGTACCCATGTACAAATACCATGGGGGGCTGAAATCCGTCCACCTTATGAGATATCAATGATTTAAAGGGGATTATAGGTAATTAATTTACAATTAATTTATCTTATCCTGTTTATATACGTGACAGTATGCTTTTTGGCCATTCAGATGGAAAATGGGCTCTGAAATTAAAACAACACAAATCAAAAACAAATCGCAATCCACCAAACGCGGAGTTTCAGGCGCTATTTGTTTACGTATAGAACATGATTGCACCAAAAGTATTGTATTCAATTACAAACTGAGTTTATTGAAGAAAGCTAAGCAGAATTTAAATCAAAGGGGTCGCTTCTAAAGGTGCACATTTACCTATTTACAGTGGTGGTGGTACTTGAGTAAATAAGTCTGCTTGAATAAAAAATATTTATTTTTTAAAAACAGCTGTACGGATTTTGATCCTTTGATTCGAAATCCATCCACGGTGGACGGATTTCGGTTTAAAAGGTGTTGATTTAATTAATTATTTAATCATGTTTTCAGAAGTTTCTAACGTAACACTTCAAAAGTAGAAGCCTTCGTGCTGCTCTATCAATGATAAACGTTTCATTTGCATACGATTTCTATTTTCTAATGACTTTTTCATATACAGAGGTGCTTAAGTGTACGGATTTTGAAGCCCCACGGTACCTCATCCTATGTCTCACGAATAGTGGTGAAGCTTGGTTATTAAAACGTATGGACAAGGGCCTGCTGCCCCAAACTATACACCTATAGCGGCATGTAATTAATTTTACTTTAATTTGCTTATTATCAAGATCACGTTACACAACATTTTATTACCACACACGAACGTTACAACGTGTGTCCAGTATACACCACTGGGAGCTGGCCATAAATCATTTTTCGGACTCTAGACCAGGGCTGTTCTCATTACTACACATAGACTACCATCCATCACCGGAACCTGTCATAAAGTTGAAAAAAAAAGACGTGTTGACAGCTACACGTGTTTTATGACGCAGCCAACTGGCTGGAAAAATATCAACAACCCCGAATAGCTTCGGTTTAGCATTCGTCACCAAACCGTCATTCAGCGGTAAATAAAATTTCATCTTGCAGATTGCCATGCCTCAACAAATCGCTGTTAAGTGTGCAAAAGTGCCATCACCATAATCACGACCGCGCCATCGCCATCTTCTCTCGTCGTTGTTGTCGTCATAATTTCCGAAAGCTCTTTCTGCACGCACAGCCATTTAGATTAGGCCTCCTGGCAAGCCGGCCGGTCTGGAGCCAGAGCATGCCAGAAGCCATCAGTCATCTGTCCGCACCGCAAATAGCAGTTGCACGATGGAAAACAAAGCTCGGAGCCTATTTAGGTTAAGCTCTACGGCGCGGCGGTCGGTGTGGCTGGCAGTTGTAGTCTGACGATGCGATGGCTCATAACGGTCCAGTCACTTCCGTAGACGTTTGCTTCCTTTTTCGGTGTTATTTTTAGACGGGGTCTCGGATTGAAGCAACAATTTTTTGCATGACACCGGGAACAGCTCATAATTTTGATTTAGGTGGGACAGTTCTTTCATACGGAATAATAAATTACCTGGCAACAACGCGTCAAACAAAGCATCTTGGAAAAGAAATCTGAATTAGGTTTTTCAATCTTTTGGAAAAACTCATCAGTACCTGTGCCCCTTTTTGGCCTTCCTCGT
The DNA here is from genome assembly GCF_024139115.2 of Armigeres subalbatus. Lineage (NCBI taxonomy): Eukaryota > Metazoa > Arthropoda > Insecta > Diptera > Culicidae > Armigeres > Armigeres subalbatus. The sequence continues at coordinate 366,457,049 of NC_085140.1, read as the reverse complement.
ACAATAATTTTCAATTGTTTTGTTGAGAAACATCTTTCACCCATCACTCTTTTGTTAAGAGCTAGCCTAGCCAAAAATTGTGCCTGATTAGATGAATATTCTTTTGTTTTCGTTTCATCACTTTCCCTCTCACTCATTTAACGCGAGAATTATCCTTTTACATTGGTGATGGCGCGAAAAGAACCTAAGAACTAACTACAGTTACATATATATGTGGTACGGCATTCGCGCCATACTTGGCAACTAAAACCTGTCCACGTTAAATTTCGGACACCCAAAAATCACGTTTTTTTATTTTTTACAAACCACTGATTAGAACCATTTACATGTCAGCAGATCATTTCGCTTCGGGTGCTTCTTTCAGCATATTTTAGCTGTCGTCCAAGTTGATGAAATGGTGACAAATAAAAGACAGGAACACGTCTTCGACCAGAGGTCGCACAGACTGAACACTTAACACCTAGACAACGGACAGGACATATAACACCCAGTGGACCGGTGGAGAATTTTTCGATCACGAAAAGTTTCCTCCTTACCGGCGCGGGAATCAAACCCACACCCATTGTACATGCGTCTAGACGATTGACGTCGCTAACCACACGGCCACGAAACCCACTGTCCCCAAATCAATTAAACATTTTCTGGGTGTCCGAAATATAACGTGGAGAGAATGAGCATACACACACTTCCTATCGTCGCAGTTTTACGAAACAAGAGATGTAGTAGATGACATGCTGGACGAAGTAGACAACCCCGAAGATGGGAGAATATTGGTTGATGAAATAATTGATCTAATGGAATAAACGTGTTTTGCACTACGCAAGTGGAACTGCTGATCGTTCCAAAGCATCTACGAGGAGTTTCCGATTCAGTTCTCCAACTTGCTTTTCAGCAATTACAACACGATCTGTTCTCTCTGATGCTTTGCGATTCTTCAACCCAATTGTTTGTCAGTTTCTCGATGGATTGGAATTATCGAGACTTATGTTACATAGGTACACGGTATCTGCGACGCTTCCGAGAAAGCTTACGGCGTGTTTATTTTTGTGCGTTCCATTTCCGCAGAAGGAAATCTGCTTTTCAGCTATAGATCATTAATCAATTCATCGTAGCAGAGGAAACTTCGACTGGTCGAAAGAAACATCGTGTCCAACATTCCAACTCAGTTCAGTAAATATGTTAAATACAGAACCAAATAAAACTTGAGTGTGCGTCTGATCATGTTTTCTTCAACACTCAGAACGATCTCTCGATTATCAAAATGTTGTGTTCCGCTTTCTACTTTGAAGCATGTCCGATCGTGTTTTCTTAACACGCAGGTACATTACGTGATCATCGAAATGTTTGCTTTGTGCGGTTCCATCAAAGCGAGAATCATGCCAACATTTACCTAACTATTTCTCAATTGACCTGCATATAGAAATGACCGGTGATCCATTTCATTTATATAAACAGATAACACTGAATCAACAACGCCACAATACACGGTTCGAGGCCGCATCTCTCCATCCTCGAATGCCCCAATTGCCTCACGCTCTCCAAGTCGTTTTGCACCTGGTCTGTCCACCTCGCTCGCTGCTCTCCACGCCGTCTCGTACCTGTCGGATCGGAAACGAACACCATCTTTGCAGGGTTGCTGTCCTGCATCCTTGTAACATGCCCTGTCCATCGTACCCTTCTGGCTTTAGCTACCTTCTGGATACTGGGTTCGCCGTAGAACTGGGCGAGCTCGTGGATCATTCTTCGCCGCCACACACCGTATTCTTGCACGCTGCCAAAGATAGTCCTAAGCACCCGTCTCTCGAATACTCTGAGTGCTTGCAAGTCTTCCTCGAGCATTGTCCATGTTTCGTGTCCGTAGAGGACTACCGGTCTTATCAGCAGCTTGTGCATGACACATTTGGTGCGGTGGTGACTCTTTTTTGACCGCAGTTTCTTCTTATGGTGGTATTGGATGGTATTGGAAAGTGATGAGTCACCAGTTCTTCAACCAAAAAGATAATGTTTGTCTTATAATCTTTGCGTAAACAGCTGACCTGGCAATCTACCATGGGCGGTCAATCACGCTCATGCTCATGAACTTGATTATATCGATCAACAGTGCAGATGATAACGCCAATTCGCTACAGGATCTTCTAAGCCAGCGTTGGTAGAATCATTCTCAAAGCTCAACCATCGAGCCATCACGCGCAGGGAATCAATATTCGAGCAACGCCTAACAATATACTCATCAACAGAGTTTGTTACTGACAAACACACCTAGCGACAAACCTTTATCAGAAACCGAACACAATATGAAAAAAATCATTTGCCATGCATGCTCTCCGAAAATACTATGCTAATTTTGTAATCATTGTTCGATTCTCGAATATTTCCATAAAAGCAGAAACTATGATATCATAAAACCGAAATTTGCTCTAGAAATAATGAAAAATAACGGGATGAAAAGTTAGCAACAAGATTGTCTTCTTTTTTGTTGCTGACAAAATTTTTCGGATCTTTGTCACTATTACCTCCGACAAAAACAATGCTTTGTTGTTGGTTCTTTTTTTGTCGCTTGTTTCGCATGCACATTCCAAAAAAATTGATTCCCTGATCACGCGCAAACTCGTTTGTGATTTTCAATGAAAGCATCACGTCTGAGTTGTTTTATGCTAAATCGCATCGTTTCGCTCATGTTCCGGAAAATCTTTTCGCTTCTAAAAACGTTTTAAATCAGTTTGTGGAAAATGAATTGTTTACACACGCAAAAATATTCGGTGTTTTATAGACGTAGGGCCATTTATTTAAACCTAACGGCATTTGATCGAACGTTGGGCAGAATGCCGTTTGTAGAATAGATGACCATGAATACCTTAGATTGTGAATAGTTAGAAGTGAGAAATGGGAAGTGAGTAGTAAAAATGGCAAAGTGTGAAGTGAAAAGTGCAGAGTAAGACGCTTCTCTTTCAATTCTAACTTCAGTGATGAACTTTCAAAATTATTGAAAATCACTCTAATGAAGAATTAAAAAATAAATCTAGCTTTACAAAACAGTAAATGTAGAATGAAAAGTAAAATGTGAGATGTGAGAGTGAGAAGTGAGAACCGAAAAGTGAAAAGTAAGAAGTCAGAAATGAGAAATGAGTGTTGAGAAATAAAACGTGAGAAGTGAGTAGTAAGAAGGGAGTTGTGAGAAGCGAAAATTGAGAAGTGAAACGTTAGAAATTATAAAATAAGAAGTGGGAAGAAAAAAGTAAGAAGCAAGAAGTGAATGAAAAGAAATAAGGATTAGGTACTGAAAATTGAGTACGAAATAATGTGAGAAGAGAAGAATGAAAAGAGAGAAATGAGAATTGAGAATGAGAATTCTTATTTCTTATTCAGTCTCCCTTTTTCTTTTTCATTCTTTTTTCTTTCATCATCTGACTACCTTTTTCCATCTTTTTGCCTTTCTCGTATACAAAGTATACGTAAAGGCTATAGGATCACTCCAAAACCGAACTTTTGATAGAAGGCTCGGAGACCCATAGTGTTATATACCAATCGACTCAGTTCGACGAATTGAGGTGATGTCTGTATGTGTGTATGTATGTGTGTGTGTGTGTGTGTGTGTACAAAAATGTGAGACACACTTTTTGGTACTTAGCATTATTCGCTCGCAACAAGTTGCAGTCCACGCGGATTGCGGTCTAGTTGTTTCCTATTGAAAATTGGCCCGATCGGTCATTGCGTTCCAAAGTTATTGAAAAAACATCCCCCTTGGGAAATTTTTTTTCAAAAACGAAAAAAAATTTTTTTTTTAAATTTTGCAGCAATGCATTCAAATGACCGCAAATGCATATGAATTGATGGAAAAAGTAAAATCTATCCCCCTAAAGTGCTATTTTGACCTCTATATGTGTTTTTCTTATTATTGTAATGTGCGAGAAAGGCACCACCAACGCTAGTTGGATTGATCTGGGTTTTTCTCTTCTTTCTCACTTTATTTATCCTCTTTCTTCTTCCTCCTTCTCCCTTCCTTCTTTTCTCTTCCTTATCATTGATCCACCTTTCTTGTTTCTTTTTACTTCATTCTATTTCTTCCTTGTTCCTTCTATTTCTTCCTTCTTCCCTTCTTACTTTTTCACAACTCGTTTACAGTTGGAGCGACGAGACGTGTTTTGTCTGCGCTCTTGCTTGCGGGTTCAGTTTCATTATTTGTTTAACGTGGATATTTTTAACACGTATTTTCGGTTTCTGTCCGTTTAATTTTGAATTGTCCATTGTAGCGCCTGTGTGAGAAGTCATTTCCCAGTGTCCCCCAAGTATTTATTCTTGCGTTCCATTAAGCAACAACACCTAGAAGTCTGATACACTGTGGTAGCTGACTACGGCAGCGATGACAGCGAATGAATTCCCATCCCCTTTCGGAGGTTCTAGGATAATCGACGGTAGTTTTACTGGTCCTACTCTTCCTTCGTATACGAGACGAACCAGCCTAGGGCTGAAAGTTCAATAAAGACAAAAAAACCCTTCGTATATGGACAAAACCAACGCTCAAAGTAAGCTGTACGTCCCAAGAATGTCAGCAGTAAATGGTCCTCTCAGTGGCGTAGCCAGAAAATTGGTCTGGGGGGGGGGGGGGGTTTCTGAACAATTTTTCTTTTCAAAAAAAAATTTGTTCTAAAAATTATGTCTCTGGGGGGGGTTTTATGCCCAAAACCACCCCCGTGGCTACGCCACTGGGTCCTCTCCCTATGTCTCCTTTCATCATTTGGAAATCGATACAGCAGTAGGTCAAAGGCAAAATAGATGGAGTGTTCCCTGAGCTCCTACGCTCTGAAGGTCAGGAATATCCGGCAGGGTAAGTCCCTACTGTAAATGAAGGAACATTCCGATGGAACAAAGGTCACTGTGGTTGAGCACCTAACCCTCAACGTTTCGCGATGCATCGTTAGCTGCCGAATTATTCGCCGAGCTAGAAGAACAATAAGTTATAGGAGTGAGACGTATTACACGTAAAATTGGTCCTACAAGAGAAAACACCCCATCCATAGTTATCACTTTCCGTGGGACAATTATACCTCCCTACATCGATTTTGGTTTCATTCGTTGTCGCAGGAGGCCCTACTACCCGACCCCCTTGCACTGCTTCAATTGCTGGTATTTTGGACATATGGGTAGTAGATGCCAGGCTAAAAAGCCAACATGTGGAAACTTCAGCATCCCATCGCTGATGATAAGAGTAGCCAGCAAACAAGGTTTTGCTACAAAAGCAAAAGTAGAGAGCGACCAGGTTGACCAACAATTGTCATACGTAGCAGCTAAGCAAGCATTCGAAGCCAGGAGTGACCCAAAAGCGTACTTCACCGTAGCGCAGGTCGAAAACGGGGAGAATTCTTCCCGACTACACTACCACCCAAGCAACAGGATCAATTCAAATTTCGATCAAGATCAACTCACGGAACCCAGAACACTGTCTACTGAAGAGCCAATTACTTCTAAGAGTGTTGATCCCTACATGATCAGTGACTCCAGCGACATCTCACCAGACTCCAGCCCTAATAAAAACATCGCTCGCACTCCACGGCCTGTAAGAAATCTGCAAAATGTCCCGCAATCCAAAGGAACCAGATCTGATTCCCCATTCCCTGCTGAAACACCCACGTGTAAAGCCTCAAAGCACCAGATCAGCGATACCAAACAAGTCCAAAAAAAGATCAAACCTCAAGTAGTTACTTCAAACACGCGACCCAGCCGAAAATAATCGTTCCCACTGAACATTGTTGTGCCGCACATCACTTCTATAAACAGCCCCCAGGGATTGCTACCTGGGTTATGAGTCCCACCCGTTGGTCAGCTTATTGCCGAATCATCGACGACTAGGTTACAACCTGCTAATATTTTCTCATCTTGACAACCTCGTATCCAGATTTGGTCGCTTCATCATTATACAAACCGCTGCCCTCTTCTGATTTTCAATCTGGATCAGCACCTTATCAATCCACACCCGTGCGGAATTGCATCGTGGTCGGGTGGAGACTGCCAACCATCGGTCGCCGTATGCCGCTATCCCTCGCTGATCCCCGCGGAGTGCGGTTGCCTGCTAGGCGGGATACTCCCATTCTCCGGTATTACGCACACAGAAAAAAATAATGAAAAGTAAGAAGCGCGTAAAACTAGAGATGCGGAAATTTACATTATTCTACGCTGAAATTATTCTCTTCCTAACAAGTTTGCGTACAACTTGCAAGCAATGTTGAGGATTCACGTCAAATATTGTATACATTTAGACTATATAAGGGCTCATTCACAAATTTCATAACAGGATAAAACACAGATTTGAACCCCCTTCCACCCTTCTGTGACTTGTTTGTAACATTTGCTTTATACCCACCCACCCCCATATGTAACGCATAACGTTAACAAAAAATGATAAATGGATATTTTTGGTGAGCTCTACCTTAACTTTCTACATAGTACATAATAATAATGTCAAATTAGAATTTAATTAGTAATTTCTTTTTTTATATTATTTTATTATCATGAATGTTACCCGTAACAGAACTGAACAAACCCTCCCACCCCCTAGACAAACCGTAACAATTTGTAACGCAATATTGTGTACCCACCCACCCCATAAAGCGTTATGTAATTTGTGAATGGATCCTAACGTGTGGAATCTCGCTGATAATGGCGTTCCATTTATGTGCATGATTTTTAGCGTAATTTTCAGTGGGTTTTTCTATCTGTGCAGGCTTGCCAAAAACTCCTCGCCGAGTAGAAAACGAGCAAGATCAAGCATCAAATCACAACACTGTACATCATTAAACCCAAGCTTGTGCGTCGCAAATGCTGGGTAAAGCGTACCATTGGTACTTCGCGTAGCTGAAGGAATAAAATAGACCCCATCTCGCGGTCCTTAGCCTCTCACCCAGCAACTCCTATCCCTACCTCCCCGCGGTGCTGGCCGGGATACGAGCAACCTTAGGGAAGATCGGGTAGCCAACCCCGGTGGGAACTATGGTCGTATGCTGACAGGGAAGGGGGTTTGCTCCTTCCGGAGGTGCAAATCTTATTGAGCGTCTGTTCTCCATGTCAGGATCGGCTCACAACAGCGTCTGTTCTCCATGTTAGGGGCGGCTGATCATCGTCCGAGTGCCAGCGAGGGACTCTAAAATGAAACTGTGCACCATGGTCCACCAGAAATAAGGAGGAATGGTCCTCCGGAAATTTAGGGGGTTTGGTGTCAGGCCCTGCAAGCCAGCCTTTCAAAAATCATAAGCAACGAACAATCAACAAGAGAGTACGGACCGGAACCATCGGCGAAGACCACTGCGACGAAAAGGGACTAGCGATTGGAAACTCGGTTCGTGGAACTGCAAATCTCTCAACTTCATCGGGAGCACACGCATACTCGCCGACGTGCTCAAGGACCGTGGATTCGGCATCGTAGCGCTGCAGGAGGTTTGTTGGAAGGGATCAATGGTGCGAACGTTTAGAGGTAATCATACCATCTACCAGAGCTGCGGCAACACACACGAGCTGGGAACAGCTTTCATAGTGATGGGCGATATGCAAAGGCGCGTGATCGGGTGGTGGCCGATCAATGAAAGAATGTGCAGGTTGAGGATCAAAGGCCGGTTCTTCAACTTCAGCATAATCAACGTCCATAGCCCACACTCCGGAAGCACTGATGATGATAAGGACGCATTCTACGCGCAGCTGGAACGTGAGTACGACAGCTGCCCAAGACACGACGTCAAAATCATCATAGGAGATTTGAACGCTCAGGTTGGCCAAGAGGAGGAGTTTAGACCGACTATTGGAAAGTTCAGCGCTCACCGGCTGACGAACGAAAACGGCCTACGACTAATTGATTTCGCCGCCTCCAAGAATATGGCCATTCGTAGCACCTACTTCCAACACAGCCTCCCGTATCGGTACACCTGGAGATCACCACTGCAGACAGAATCACAAATCGACCACGTTCTGATTGATGGACGGCACTTCTCCGACATTATCGACGTCAGGACATATCGTGGCGCTAACATCGACTCTGACCACTATCTGGTGATGGTTAAACTGCGCCCAAAACTATCCGTCATCAACAATGTTCGGTACCGACGACCGCCGCGGTACGACCTAGAGCGACTGAAGCAACCTGATGTCGCCACTGCATACGCGCAGCATCTCGAGGCAGCGTTGCCGGAAGAGGGTGAGCTCGATGGGGCCCCTCTTGAGGACTGCTGGAGTACAGTTAAAGCAGCCATTAACGACGCAGCGGAGAACAACGTCAGGTATATGGGTCGAAGTCGACGGAACGATTGGTTCGACGAAGAGTGCAGACAGATTCTGGAGGAGAAGGACGCAGCGCGGGCGGTTGCGCTGCAGCAAGGTACCCGGCAGAACGTGGAACGTTATAGACGGAAGCGGAGACAGCAGACCCGCCTTTTTCAGGAGAAGAAACGCCGCCTGGAAGAAGCGGAGTGCGAGGAGATGGAACAGCTGTGCCGTTCTCAAGATACACGCAAGTTCTATCAGAAGCTCAACGCATCCCGCAAAGGCTTCGTGCCGCGAGCCGAAATGTGCCGGGATAAGAATGGGAGCATCTTGACGGACGAACGTGTGGTGATCGAAAGGTGGAAGCAGCACTACGAGGAACATCTGAATGGCGCTGAGAGTACAGGCAGTGAAAGTCAAGGCAGCGGAGGAGATGACTACGTCAGTTCAGCGGACGATGGAAGCCAACCAGCCCCCACCTTGAGGGAAGTTAAGGATGCCATTCAACAGCTAAAGACCAATAAATCAGCTGGTAAGGATGGTATCGGAGCTGAGCTCATCAAGATGGGCCCGGAAAAGCTGGCCACTTGCCTGCACAAACTGATAGTCAGAATCTGGGAAACCGAACAGCTACCGGAGGAGTGGAAGGAAGGGGTTATATGCCCCATCTACAAGAAAGGCGACAAACTGGAGTGTGAGAACTTTCGAGCGATCACCATCCTTAATGCCGCCTACAAAGTGATATCCCAGATCATCTTCCGTCGTCTGTCACCATTAGTGAACGAGTTCGTGGGAAGTTATCAAGCCGGCTTCGTTGACGGCCGCTCGACAACGGACCAGATCTTTACTGTACGGCAAATCCTTCAAAAATGCCGTGAATACCAGGTCCCAACGCACCATCTGTTCGTTGATTTCAAGGCGGCATACGACAGTATAGACCGCGTAGAGCTATGGAAAATTATGGACGAGAACAGCTTCCCTGGGAAGCTTACCAGACTGATCAAAGCAACGGTGGATGGTGTGCAAAACTGTGTGAAGATTTCGGGCGAACACTCCAGTTCGTTCGAATCGCGCCGGGGACTAAGACAAGGTGATGGACTTTCGTGCCTGTTGTTCAACATTGCGCTAGAAGGTGTCATGCGGAGAGCCGGGTGTAACAGCCGGGGTACGATTTTCAACAGATCCAGTCAATTTATTTGCTTCGCGGATGACATGGACATTGTCGGCCGAACATTTGCAAAGGTGGCAGAACTGTACACCCGCCTGAAACGTGAAGCAACAAAAGTTGGACTGGTGGTGAATGCGTCAAAGACAAAGTACATGCTTGTGGGCGGAACCGAGCGCGACAGGGCCCGCCTGGGAAGCAGTGTTACGATAGACGGGGATACCTTCGAGGTGGTCGAGGAATTCGTCTACCTCGGATCCTTGCTAACGGCTGACAACAACGTTAGTCGTGAAATACGAAGGCGCATCATCTGTGGAAGTCGGGCCTACTACGGGCTCCAGAAGAAACTGCGGTCGAAAAAGATTCGCCACCGCACCAAATGTGTCATGTACAAGACGTTAATAAGACCGGTAGTCCTCTACGGACATGAAACATGGACAATGCTCGAGGAGGACTTGCAAGCACTCGGAGTATTCGAGAGACGGGTGCTTAGGACCATCTTTGGCGGTGTGCAAGAAGACGGTGTGTGGCGGCGAAGAATGAACCATGAGCTCGCCCAACTCTACGGCGAACCCAGTATCCAGAAGGTGGCTAAAGCCGGAAGGGTACGATGGGCAGGACATGTTGAAGAATGCCGGACAGCAACCCTGCAAAGATGGTGTTCGCTTCCGATCCGGCAGGTACGAGACGGCGTGGAGCGCAGCGAGCGAGATGGGCAGACCAGGTGCAGAACGACTTGGCGAGCGTGGGGCGTATCCGAGGATGGAGAGATGCGGCCTCGAACCGTGCATTGTGGCGTCAAATTGTTGATTCAGTGTTATCTGTTTAGATGTTAACTAAATAAATGAAATGAATTGTGCGTCGCAAATCAAGAGCGACTCATCTGTTCATCTTTTTCTTGTGGTGAGTCACTCACTTACACTCACACTCAAAACAGCCTCCATGATTTTTTTCACATACAAAGCATCGCTCCGGAGGCTCAATGAGTGCTCTTCGGCCCGACGTCTCACTCACATGTGATTTTATTTTGCTTTTCCTCACTCTGCGTTATTGTACCTCTGGTTTCTTACGCTTCCACTCAATAGGCAAATTTATTTGAAACTCAGCGACATCTGGTAGTCAGATTGGAAACTATGAAAAACGTGATGGGTGGTAAAATAATCCAACGGAAACATGCCAAAGACGAAAATTTTCCGATTTTCTGATCAAAATACACTTTTTGAGAGATCAGAAACTATGTAAATTGAAGATAAATTATTTTTTCTACATACAATTACAACATACATACAATTTTCGAGAGAAATTTGAAAAATGTCGATCCGGACCAAAGGGTATGAACTCCCGGAATTGTTATTTTCGATCGAAATCACACAGCGATAGAATAAGCGATAGAAAAACCCATTGCCAATGGAAAATACAGGTGTATTGAATAAATATAGAAAAAAATTTGATAATCAAAAATTCAAACTAGAATGTAAACAAGCCGGTTTCACTCAATCTAACGCAGCGCACTCTGGGATAGATTCTTATTAAATTTGACTATTGTGAGGATGCGAAGGCAGCATTTTGCTAATGATGATTTTATTTGACTCTAGCGAGTGAAAATAGTTGAAAAACCAGCTGTCAAAGCGTCATTACCTGACCACTAATTTCACACTTCTCAACTTTTGCTTCTCACTTCCCAAATATCAATTTTCACTTCTCATCTCCCACGTCTTATTTCTCACTACTCATTTCTCACTTTTCACTTATCGCCTATCATATCTCACTCTCACTTTCTTCTTTCTTTTTGTTGGTATTACATCCCACTTCTAATTTCTCATTACTTATTTCTCAAAACTCGCTACTAATTAACATCGAACATCTAATTTCCCACTTTTCACTACTCACTTCTAATTTTTTAGTACTCACTTCTCACTTAATACTGTCACTTCGAATCCTCACATTTCACTTTTTATTTTGCATTTCTCATTTCGCACTGCCCACACTTGATTAGGAAACGAATTTCAACAATTCAGGCAAACGACGTTTGGCTGAATGGCCCTACATCGTTCTTTGCGACCAACATCAAATCACTGTTTTCAACGATAGTGAACGCAAAAAACCAACGATTGAATAATTGTGCATGACTTTGGGAGCTAGAAGCGTTCCAACTCACGCTACATTCGAATCATTCATGAGTTTGGATATTTTAAGGCTTTCCCAACACTAGTCGTTGCAAGCGATATTACAACATTTGATGATCTCCTTCATATCGTAAAATAGTGAACGTCTACGAGTTAATGGTCATGAGGCCATGAATGCAATAATCATACTTAAGAGCTTCGATGGATGGACTTCACGACAGACTTCTGATGGTACACGCAGCTGCAGCAATCACCACTGAAAAAAGATACAGCACGGAGAGATTGTGAAATCTGAAGCGGATGAAAACATGGATAGGAGCGATGTGCGGAGGTTTTACGCCACTGTCAATTGTGCGCGGCACAAGACTGCAACAGTTTTCACCATGTGCAGTAACCGAGAGCAAAATTTGCTGATAGACTTGACCGAGGTTTCAGTCAAGTGTAGGATTTATTGAACGGGGAAAACAAAGGTGAAACAGAATGGGTATAACCTACAACGGTCAATATGTGGAACCATCAACGCTGGATGAGGTTAAGAAGACTCCAAATGAGCTTGAACAGTAAAGCTGCTCGGAAGGACTATATCCCGGTCGAGCCATTCAAACTTGAAATTGAGGCGCTGTATAAATTATTCCACCACTTCTCAATAAAAAATATAAGAGACTAAATAACAGCCTACCGGCCGGTTGGATGAACTTATATGCTCGATCTATAAGAAAGTATACGGACAAAAGTGTTCCAATTACAGAGGAATCCGTCCTGAACTCGGTGTACAAAATTCTGTTTTGTATTCTGCTTAACAATTAGAGATCGTTTGAGGAGTCCAGGAGACCAGACGGGTTTTCGTGAGTGCCGCTCAATGACGGATCAGATGTATTCCGGTTGATACTTGATAAATTCTGGAAGTACAATTCGCAATCTCGCTGTATCTTCATTTCAAAGCACCTTAATATTCAATGGAAAGAAATTGTTCGCGCCAACGCGAAACAGTTTATTTGAGACCCTTCTCCCTTTTCTACCATCATCGAGCCACCGCGAGAATATCGGTTCCGGTACCAGCCAAATGCCTACCCTTTCCCCCACACACCACATCGTTTGTGCTTGGTTTCCCCATCACGCCGTTGTAAACATGTCAGAACATGCACCCAAGAAGCCGTGAGTCTAGCCAACGACAACGAGTGATAAGCCACGCCCAGTTAGAGTTCTTCCTCAAAACCAGTACACGCAACACAGGAATCGTTGTCTACCTGCCAGCTATTTAAGATGTGTCATTCAAGGTTTTGTTCATTCAGTTTTCTAATTTTGTACAGTCCACATCGAAGAAGAAAAATATAGCCTAAGTCAGCGGTTCTCAACCTGGGGTACATGTACCCCTGGGGGTACCTTCGCTGACTCCAGGGGGTACCTCGGATAAAAATGCGTAATGGTGGATGTATTACAATTTGGATAAAAAATTGACCTTTCCCGTCAAAAAATTTTATTCGCTCGATCGATTCTTTATTTTATTTAAGGTCAAATTCCCCAAAAAAAACATATTTTGTATGACTCCAAGTATTTTTAAAATTTAGAACAAAAGCTGTTTTTCAAAATTGACCCAACATTTGCCCGATTGTAAACGAACATCGGGTGAATTTTTCAGACCGGCTCACACGTGCAGCACTTTTTTGGATTTTGTTTTCAATTTTAAAAATAGTTAAAGGCTTATAAAAATATGAGTCTTCTTCAAGAGGCTCTGAAGCCTCCTTTCAAGAGGTTCGGAAGCCTCCTTTCAAAAGGCTCGGAAGCCTCCTTTCAACAGGCTCAGAAGCCTCCTTTCAAGAGGCTCGGAAGCCTCCTTTCAAGAGCTCAGAAGCCTCCTTTCAAGAGGCTCAGAAGCCTCCTTTCAAGAGGCCTCAAGCCTCCTTTCAAGAGGCCTGGAAGCCTCCTTTCAAGAGGCTCAAGCCTCCTTTCAAGAGGCTCAGAAGCCTCCTTTCAAGAGGCTCAGAAGCCTCCTTTCAAGAGGCTCAGGAAGCCTCCTTCAAGAGGCCTGGAAGCCTCCTTCAAGAGGCTCAGAAGCCTCCTTTCAAGAGGCTCAGAGCCTCCTTTCAAGAGGCTCAGGCCTCCTTTCAAGAGGCTCAGCCTCCTTTCAAGAGGCTCGAAGCCTCCTTTCAAGAGGCTCAGAAGCCTCCTTTCAAGAGGCTCAGAGCCTCCTTTCAAGAGGCCCAGCCTCCTTCAAGAGGCTCAGAGCCTCCTTTCAAGAGGCTCAGGCCTCCTTTCAAGAGGCCTGGAAGCCTCCTTTCAAGAGGCTCAAGCCTCCTTTCAAGAGGCTCAGGCCTCCTTTCAAGAGGCCTGGAAGCCTCCTTTCAAGAGGCTCAGCCTCCTTCAAGAGGCTCAGGCCTCCTTCAAGAGGCTCAGAAGCCTCCTTTCAAGAGGCTCAGGCCTCCTTTCAAGAGGCTCAGGAAGCCTCCTTCAAGAGGCCTGGAAGCCTCCTTTCAAGAGGCCTGGAAGCCTCCTTTCAAGAGGCCTCAAGCCTCCTTCTGAGGCTCAGCCTCCTTTCAAGAGGCTCAAGCCTCCTTTCCAAGAGGCCCGGAAGCCTCCTTTCAAGAGGCCTGGAAGCCTCCTTCCAAGAGGCTCAGAAGCCTCCTTTCAAGAGGCTCCAGCCTCCTTTCAAGAGGCTCAAGCCTCCTTTCAAGAGGCTCAGGCCTCCTTTCAAGAGCTCAGAAGCCTCCTTTCAAGAGGCTCAGAAGCCTCCTTTCAAGAGGCTCAAGCCTCCTTTCAAGAGGCCCGGAAGCCTCCTTTCAAGAGGCTCCCAGCCTCCTTTCAAGAGGCTCAGAAGCCTCCTTTCAAGAGGCTCAGAGCCTCCTTTCAAGAGGCTCAGAAGCCTCCTTTCAAGAGGCTCGAGCCTCCTTTCAGAGGCTCCAGAAGCCTCCTTTCAAGAGGCTCAGAGCCTCCTTTCAAGAGGCTCTGGAAGCCTCCTTTCAAGAGGCCTGGAAGCCTCCTTCAAGAGGCTCAGAAGCCTCCTTTCCAAGAGGCTCAGGAAGCCTCCTTTCAAGAGGCTCAGAAGCCTCCTTTCAAGAGGCTCAGGAAGCCTCCTTCAAGAGGCCTCAGCCTCCTTTCAAGAGGCCTCAGAGCCTCCTTTCAAGAGGCCTGAAGCCTCCTTTCAAGAGGCTCAGAAGCCTCCTTTCAAGGGGCTCAGAGCCTCCTTTCAAGAGGCTCAGAAGCCTCCCTTTCAAGAGGCCTGGAAGCCTCCTTTCAAGAGGCTCAGGCCTCCTTCAAGAGGCTCAGGAAGCCTCCTTTCAAGAGGCCTCAAGCCTCCTTCAAGAGGCTCAGGAAGCCTCCTTTCAAGAGGCTCAGGCCTCCTTCCAAGAGGCTCAGGAAGCCTCCTTTCAAGAGGCTCAGAAGCCTCCTTTCAAGAGGCTCAGGCCTCCTTTCAAGAGGCTCAGAAGCCTCCTTTCAAGAGGCCTCAGAGCCTCCTTTCAAGAGGCTCAGAGCCTCCCTTCAAGAGGCTCCAGCCTCCTTTCAAGAGAGCTCAGGCCTCCTTTCAAGAGGCTCAGAAGCCTCCTTTCAAGAGGCCTGGAAGCCTCCTTTCAAGAGGCCTCAAGCCTCCTTTCAAGAGGCTCCAGAAGCCTCCTTTCAAGAGGCTCAGAGCCTCCTTTCAAGAGGCTCAGAGCCTCCTTTCAAGAGCTCAGAAGCCTCCTTTCAAGAGGCTCAGAAGCCTCCTTTCAAGAGGCTCAGGCCTCCTTTCAAGAGGCTCAGAAGCCTCCTTTCAAGAGGCTCAGAAGCCTCCTTTCAAGAGGCCCGGAAGCCTCCTTTCAAGAGGCCTCAGCCTCCTTTCAAGAGGCCCGGAAGCCTCCTTCAAGAGGCTCAAGCCTCCTTTCAAGAGGCTCAGAGCCTCCTTTCAAGAGGCTCAGAGCCTCCTTCAAGAGGCTCAGGAAGCCTCCTTTCAAGAGGCTCAGAAGCCTCCTTTCAAGAGGCTCAGAGCCTCCTTTCAAGAGGCCTCAGAAGCCTCCTTCAAGAGGCTCAAGCCTCCTTTCAAGAGGCTCAGAAGCCTCCTTCAAGAGGCTCAGGCCTCCCTTTCAAGAGGCCTCAGAGCCTCCTTCAAGAGGCCCGGAAGCCTCCTTTCAAGAGGGCCTGGAAGCCTCCTTTCAAGAGGCTCAGAGCCTCCTTTCAAGAGGCTCAGGCCTCCTTTCAAGAGGCCTGGAAGCCTCCTTTCAAGAGGCTCAGAAGCCTCCTTTCAAGAGGCCTGGAAGCCTCCTTCAAGAGGCTCAGAGCCTCCTTTCAAGAGGCTCAGAAGCCTCCTTTCAAGAGGCTCAGGCCTCCCTTTCAAGAGGCTCAGAAGCCTCCTTTCAAGAGGCTCAAGCCTCCTTTCTAGGGGCTCGGAAGCCTCCTTTCAAGAGGCCTGGAAGCCTCCTTTCAAGAGGCTCGGAAGCCTACTTTCAAGAGGCTCGGAAGCCTCCTTTCAAGAGGCCTGGAAGCCTCCTTTCCAGAGGCTCGGAAGCCTCCTTTCAAGAGGCTCGGAAGCCTCCTTTCCAAAGGCTCGGAAGGCTCCTTTCAAGAGGCTCGGAAGCCTCCTTTCAAGAGGCTCGGAAGCCTCCTTTCAAGAGGCTCGGAAACCTCCTCCTAGTTTTATTTTCATTTACAGCAAAAAATAGGGGGTACCTCAATGAATGCAAAAGACCGAAGGGGTACCTCTCTAGAAAAAGGTTGAGAACCGCTGGCCTAAGTCAAAACAACCCGCCTTTCAATCCACCGGAGGAAGCCACAAAAGCCTTTATGAAGGCTTGAGTTAATTAAATCATAATTTTCCGTCGAGCTACCGGTCGTGCCCTGGCGTTCCTTCAACCGAAGGTTCTGGCCATCATCCCGGCATCCAGGGTTGGGAAAAATCAAATTTTCAAAAAATCGAGTATGATCAAACTCACCCGCGATCTTACTTTTAAATTATCAAGTGATAAAAACTCGCCAGCGATTAAGAATCGTTTGAAAATCATATCTTAATTTGAAGTACTTACCGTTACATGTTGAACACTTTTTTCCATAATACCATGAAACCATAACGCAAAATAGAAGATATAATGGGACTGTTGACAATTAGCTGATCATAGTAAAGATTAATGTTTGAATGAATATTCTGTGTTTATCATCGTTCGAGTACAAAATTTGAGAAGTTGTCGCCGGCGACAACTCGCCTACTGTTTTCACGTGAAAAATTTTCACATGAAAATTGCAATCATTATCGTCTGATAATGATTCAGCACAACACTGCCGGCATCCTTCATCCGGAAGGAGCCGCTGCCCAACCCAGTTCGTGCCCAAACAGAAATGATAATGCACAGTGGCGTAGCCACGGGAGTGGTTTTGGGTATAGCCCCCCCCCCCAGAGACAAAATTTTTGGAGGAAATTTTATTTTTTAATGTTCAGAAACCCCCCCCCAGAACAATTTTCTGGCTACGCCACTGATATGCAGATAGTGTCTAAACATAATTTTCCGGTAAAGCTGATTGAGCTGATACGTGTAACGCTTGATGGTTCAAAATCAAGAATATGAATTGCAAAGCTACTGTCTACCACGTTTGTAACCGGATGAATTGAAGCAGAGCGATGTGTCTAGTGTCAAACTTACAATATTAGAAATTGAACTAGAGAGAGCAATCTGGCATGCATTGGAATTGGCTTCGCTCGGGACAATGATTTCCTTGATGTGCATCTAAGATCAGTCATGGCCATAAAAAAAATCATTGAACACCTAGAGTACAAGTACATTTTTTTTCAATCCATTGTGTTTAAGCAGGAGTAATAAAGAGCATCGCTCGTTGCGAGATGAAGTAGCCCTGCAACTCACGAAAATTTATTTGTCATTGGCAAGAGTTCAAAGCTACTACACATTACGCAAGACATTCTTTTTATGTAAATTACGAATCACAACAAAATTCTTATCTTTTTATCCTTTTCGAAGCATAACCCTTACGCAAATGGAGTACAGCCGTAAACATCTAATCTCAAGCACTACCTTCTGCATGTTAGTGTTTACGTTTTCACTTCTTATCGTATACTACACCTGCAGCATCAGCCGCCACTCCCAGTGACGTTCCAATGTTATCCCACATTTGTGGTGGAACGTTTTTCACGACGTTTAGGGCGAGTCGACCTGTTGTTACTAGAGCAGGCACGATTATGTCAGCTGCCGCTTCCACTCCGGCAACAATCATTGGTCCAAGAAGTTCTGCTGCCTCGACGGCTCCTACAACTAGTGCCGGAATAAAAGGAGACCTAGCTAATTCGGATTCATCCTGCGTAGGATCACTACTGTACGGTTGAACATTCTGTTGGCAACAGCAACCACAGCAGCTACTGGAGCATCCTCCGCAACAACACGACGGTGCTGCCTGTGATGTTCCAAGCAACAGTATCAATGCTAATGAGGCTTCGAAGTTTATTATTCGTTCCATTTTCCGCAACGGTTATTAGCAAGATGACGACGACAGCTATTCAGACGCACTGATGTTGAGCTGTAAACCAGGCGTCAAACGAAATCGATCGAGCAGTCGGTCACTGTGCCGCTGATTGCTATAATGTGGTTGTTTATGGTTAACATTAAACGTTTGCTCTATATTTGCTTTGTGCTAATTAGAGCCAAACATTTCCGTTCAGTTAAACAGCCATAAAGAGGTGATTAAATTGGCGTGCTTCGAATGGCACGTCCTTTTTGCCTGATGAAATTTATTGCCCGTGTTTGGAACGTGGTGACATTCTGGTTATTAATTGAGAAATGGAGTAGAAGGTATGAGAGTGATGTTTGTTGACACAGGTTAATTCAAGGGTTAATTACATCTAACAAGCAAAGTAGCTCAATTACAGTGTTTCATAGTTGATGTTGGAGCAATTGAATTATCGCTCAATTTGCTCCGTAATAAAAAGGGTATATTATCTCTGTTCCGATTATGTTCGCTTGCAAAGACAGCATTTTATAAATGATAAATCATTTCAAGATTTTAAAATCCAAAAGCGTCTCAATGTACTTGAGGTGGGAATAATCAGATTCAGAAATTCGAGAGATTTGGATATCTGGAAGAATTTATTGTTCTTATTTTCCGGATTAACGAGTCAGACCTGTATTGTAATACCTTTTACAAAAAATCTGATGTTTTGGCACACTAAATTTAAATCTAAATTAAAGATCGTGACATTTTTGTCCTTCCTATCGTAATGTTTGAATAACTTCTCTTCAAGTTTGATTTGAATGAATATTTGGGAAAAATTAAAAAATAACGGTTGCTATAAGATAAAGACTCGTAAGCTGCATCAGTCACAGAAATATGACAACGTTTATCTCAATTTTCTAAAGCAGGTCCCTCTTCCAAATAAAAAACTACACCTTGTTACTATAATTGGGTCTCAGTAGAGCCGAATCGATGGTCTTTGTTCACTGCAAAGCACTCTTGTTGAATCCCGCAAAGTAGCTCAATTGAGCTATACATCCGGTGTCGACGAAACCCTTATAAATTTCTATCAATTTCAATCCAATACAGACCGTATCCCAACTAATGCCATTTTTGCCCTTCCTTTCTTCTGTATCTACTTGCAGGCACTATAATAATCTCCCCGTGAGTCGCAAGTAAAGCAGAGCGGATCAGGGGAAGAAAAAGCTATCTATTTCCACCCACCACCCAGCCACAAAATGAAGGCAACCGCGCTGTGGGCGGCCATCGGAGCGATACTAATCTTCAGTGGTACCGCGAACGCATGGGGCCGCATATTCAACAGATTCACGCCGGAAATGTTGGACAACTTGGGCTACGGCAGTCACGGTGGAGCATACCGGCCGCAGGCTTTCCTCCAGGTAAACTAAACTGCGAAACGGATGGGGAAATGTTTATTTGTTTCATTTATTGTTGAATATTTAGAGGGTACTTATCTCAGTGAGAGAAGAGGGTTCTAACATATAACACACCCTCATGGGTTAGGCGTTGGGCGTATTGAACTAAAATGTAGTGGGTATTCAAATTATTTGTAATCCATTAACTAAAGCAAGAAATATCTTCAAGTTGTGATACATAAACTACAAGGTAACATGGTTAAACTGTTTATGAAACGAGCTTTTTTATTCCCCGGTAACAGTGAAACAATAATACATTGACGTAACGATCGCTTGGCATAATGATCGTTTGATGATTGTTGCGATTGCGGGAGGTGCCTTGTTGACCACCGATTCTTCCAGCAGAAAAAGACAAATGTATGTCGTGGATCAGCTACAAAGCTTTAGAAAAAAACTTTATTAAGGTACAACTTACACAACATTTGTCACTTACATATTCGGTGAACGTTATACGAAAACACCCCACAAGCAATGCAGTTTAACTTCTGATTATTCTTTGTCATTGGCTTCCATCTAGCCTACATCTTGTTGCCTAGGGATGTTTAATTTTAAACTTAGCAGAAATAAATTTTGTTCAAATTATCGTTTTACGCAACAATGATGTTTTGATGATTTGATAAATATTTGAATAGCGACAGAAGCAGAATGAAACCATTTTTGTAAAACTGAAAATACGCACAAAAAAGGCATGTCTCTGCTTCAACATTGTGATAATACTATGGGTCTCCGAAGCTCCTATAAAAAATCACAAGACAAGTTTCCAATCATATCACAATAATTCACAGTTGATTTTCAAATACGCAAAACCAAGATGTTAAATGGTTATTTCTGTGATTAGTTACTTTTAAGCCTCTCGGAAAAAAATACAATGATAATTAACATGTTTGTATCAACAAGTACATATTACGTTTTCTACTTGCTTTTAAGTTAGTTATTTATAAGTAGAAGTAAAGTGGAAGAAAATTTAAGTATTTTAGATTCACATAAAAGATGTTGAAATGAAATGTTTACTGCTGCAACCATCCTAAGAAGCTCAACTTCATAAAAAAAAACTTTGAGACAAACTCCAATGTTGACATTGATTGGAAGATAAAGTTGTCTCTCCTTTCAATGCAAAATCCCTTGATCCCTTGTCAGCTTCAAAGCAACGTAAATTGAAACCCTTGTCCTTGTGTAGCTTAGGTCGCCTCTGCATTAACACATCATAGATTTAACCGTACCGAGGAGTCACAGTAAACTCGTGATAATAAAACAACTAAATCGAGCTGCATAACTTGATCTGGAAGTGAATTTGGCTAATATGAGAGTTATTCATTAATACTTACTGACACAAACGAGCAAATCCCTTGAACATTTGTTGAAATTCTTTCAATACAATATTAAAATCTTGAACTTAAATTATTTCCTCTCTGTCGGTTCTCAGAGCTTCTCAGCATCACGGTAGCTCTTTTTGTCGACAGCAGATTATGGCGTGGGTTAGCAGCAAATGCTGCCGGGAATCATTTACGTGAGAATAGACGTAATAATTCCCAGTACGACAAACATCTTCTCAGTAGCGGCCAAAACAGCGAACGTGGGATTTCCAACGGTTTTCAGTGCAAAACAGAAGAATAACATTCAAAGCATCATCTTTGATTGAACAGAAACCTGACTTGAAAATCACCTGTAGGGTCGGTCGAGACAGAAAGTTGGAATAATGTAAAGATCAAACTTCTATTGCCTCAGGGGGTTGATGATGAACTGTTGAGACGGTAGACGAACTGCTACTGGACTGAAGTGAATAACGTTTTGATGTAAGCCCCACAGAAATCATATCTTGAATAAGGTACACTGGGGAAGTGGAAAAAGGGGTAAGTGTAAAATCGACTCGAAAAATTGGAATTGTACATACTTTTACAGTTTTACCACATCATAACATTATGCAAGAATATACTTTGATGCTCACACTAATACTATGTTGTAATTTGTATAATACATTCACTAACACGGTTAACGCTTGAACTGTAATTTTAGGTTTCAAGAAAAGTTCATTTTTGCATTCATAAAATCAATTCTTATTTGCATCAATTGTTCTTTTTTCAAGAGAATTTATATCACAGGGGACCATTCTAATACAATTAAACTAATCCCACTCAATTGGTAGTGGTTTGTACCAAGAAAGCAAATATTTTAAAGATTTTACACTTACCCCAGATATCAAACACTGCGGGGGAAGTGGATAATGTTCTAATTGCGCAATTTTTTTCTTCCCTCCAGGGTTTATTTCGATAGCTGTGCATCTTAATATGTTCCTTTTTTGTTAGCATTGTGATTCCAGTGGTGATTGGACTCATATAAATGAGAAAATTCCTGATAAATCCACCTATCGGTATTGATGCCTTTCACATGTTTTACATATGAAAAAAATTATAAGAAAGTTAAAAATAGCACTTATAGGTAAACATATTGTAGAATTCACATTAATTTTTATTCATAACAAGTTTCGCCGTTGAATGCAATATTTTTGCGAACAAATTGGTTAAGGACAAGTGCTTAAGAATAGCTGATAATTTTGTACGTGCTTTGCGCACACACATACATACAAATACGCACATACAGACATCATCTCAATTCGTTAAACCAAGTTGATTAGTTTATAACCCTGTAAGTCCCATTTTTCCTTTAAAAAGTTCATCTTTGGGGCGAACATATAGACTTTACGTACACTAAGTGTTCGAGAAGGCAAAACCAGCCCTCCCCTAGCTATTACGAGAATTCCTTGAGGATCTATTCCGTTAAGTTAATGAAATTAACCCGTTTCGGCCCGGGTTACGATTTCAAATTGTAAAATCCACCGTTCTCTTGTTTTTCGACCGATTTGCATGAAACTTGGAGGGAGGATGCATTAAACCCTGTATTTTTGTGTAGGTGTATTGATTTGGTGATTGGGTCATTGGGTACGGTTTTATCGAGGGGGTCCCCTGGGTCAAATGGGGTCAAAAATAGGTCAACTTCCTTTTAATCGTAGATAACTAGTAGTAAATGCTCTCATTAATGATGCAATCGTTTTTATTCATCATTTTGCAATAGTGGGAATGGAAACTGCACGTTTGGACCTCCAAAATCCGGTTACAGATGTTACGGGAACCTGGTTCCCCCAGGGAAGTGGTCACTTTTTGAGTTGTTTTGAAACCCAGCTTGCGACACATCAAACTTCATGATTTTGCCACACAAATACAATAGAAGACATTTGGAGAGCATCTGTGCACATTCGCCACTTCCGGAGGGTCCCTGGGAACCTGGTGCCCTCAGGGAAGTGGTCACTTTTTGATTGATTCTGAAACCCAGCTTGCGACACATCAAACTTCATGATTTTGCAACGCAAATACAATAGGAGACATGTACAAAACATCTGACCACATTGGCCACTTCCGGAAGCTCCCTGGGAACCTGGTGCCCTCAGGGAAGTGGTCACTTTCTGATTGATTCCTAAGCCCAGCTTGCGACACCTCGAACTTCATGATTTAGCAACACAAATACAATAGAAGACATTTGCAGAACATCTGACCACATTGGCCACTTCCGGAGGTTCCCTGGAACCTGATGCCCCAAGAGAAGTGGTTACTTTTTGAGTTGTTCTGAAACTCAGCTTGCGACACATCAAACTTCATGATTTTGCCACACAAATACAATAGAAGACATTTGCAGAGCATATGTGCACATTCGCCACTTCCGGAGGGTCCCTGGGAACCTGAAGCCCTCAGGGAAGTGGTCACTTTTTTGATTGATTCTGAAACCCAGCTTGCGACACATCAAACTTCATGATTTTGCAACGCAAATACGATAGGAGACATTTGCAGAACATCTTACCACATTAGCCACTTCCGGAAGTTCCTTGGGAACCTGGTGCCCTCAGGGAAGTGGTCCCTTTCTGATTGATTCCTAAACCCAGCTTGCGACACCTCTAACTTCATGATTTAGCAACGCAAATACAATAGAAGACCTTTGCAAAACATCTGACCACATTGGCCACTTCCGGAGGTTCCCTGGGAACCTAATGCCCCAAGAGAATGGTCACTTTTTGAGTTGTTCTGAAACCCAGCTTGCGACACATCAAACTTCATGATTTTGCTACACAAATACAATAGAGGTCATTTTAAGAGCATATGTGCACATTCGCCACTTCCGGAGGTTCCCTGGGAACCTGAAGCCCTCAGGGAAGTGGTCACTTTTTTGATTGATTCTGAAACCCAGCTTGCGACACATCGAACTTCATGATTTTGCAACGCAAATACAATAGAAGACATTTGCAGAACATCTGACCATATTGGTTACTTCCGGAGGTTCCCTGGGAACCTGGTACCTTCAGGGAAGTGGTCACTTTTTGATTGATTCCTAAACCCAGCTTGCGACAAATGGAACTTCATGATTTTGCAACGCAAATACAATAGGAGGCATTTGCAGAGCATCTGTGCACATTCGCCACTTCCGGAGGTTCCTGGGAACCTGGTTCCCTTAGAAGTGGTCACTTTAGTGTTTCTGAAACCCAGCTTGGGACACATCGACACACATCATGATTTTGCAACGCAAATACAATTGAAGACATTTGCAGAACATCTGACCACATTGGCTACTTCCGGAAGTGGGAAGTGGTCACTTATTGATTGATTCTGGAACCCAGCTTGTGACACATCGAACTTCATGATTTTGTAACGCAAATACAATAGGAGACATTTAAAGCACAGTTTATTGGGCACTTCCGGAGGTTCTCTGGGAACCTGGTGCCTTCAGGGAAGTGGTAATTTTGTAAGTGGCTCTAAAACCCAGCTTTCGACACATCGAACTCCATGATTTTGTAACGCAAATACAATAGAAGACATTTGCAGAACATCTGGGCACATCGGCCACTTCAGGGTTCTCTGGGAACCTTATGACCCCAGGGAAGTGGCCGTTTAATTGGTTCTGAAAACGGCTTGCGACACATCAAACTGAAAGATTTTGTTTTCTCCAAATAATCTACTGTGTGTTTCGGAGCATTCTTTCCTGCTCCGAATTGGGAATCTCCTCCAGCTTTGTTCAACATGGTCTTGCTTTTTAGCAGCGCATCTTATCGCACGGCTAAGGAAGGCCCCAAAATAGCATATAACATATTTACCCCTAAAAATTAGTGGCCAATGTATCTAGATGCTGCGTAAGTATCTTTCATTGAATCTGTTTTACAAAACCATGACATTTGATGTATTGCTAAATAGCTTTCAAAACCACCTAACAATATGCACTTACCTGTGGCAAAGCCGCGGGGGGGGGGGGTCAGTTTTGGAAGACAAAATTTTTGGAAGAAAATTTATTTTCGAACCCACTCAAACAATATTTTTTTCAGAACCTACCCCCCTCCCCCTCCCCCCATGACCAATTTTCTGGCTGCGCTGTGCTGAAGACACCAGGTTTCATGAGGAGCTTGATATGTCGCAAGCTGGAGTACCATAAAAAAGTAATCACTTTTCTGGCTGCACAGGCATCTCGCGAAGCTCAAGAAGTATTGAATTGGTCTTGCTGTTCTGCTTATGTTGTCTATTGTGTTCGTGTTGCAAAATCAAAATCATGTATGAAATATAGCAAGCAGGGTGTCATCACTTTCGGGTGGGGGTGGTTATTTTGCGAGGTTTTCAGCGAATGACCCCAATGTCCCCAGATGCTCTGCAAATGTGCAAATGCCTTCAACTTCTTTATGTTACAAAATCATCAAGTTGGATGTGTCGCAAGCTGGGTTTCATAACCACCCAAGGTCGTGAAATGCAGTATGTTTACAGGAAACCTCCGCAATAGGTCATTGTGCCCAGATACTCTGCCAACGTCTTCTATTGTATTTGTATTGCAAAATCTGAAAATTTGATGTGTTGTGAACTGGGTTTCGGAAACATTCAAAAACCGACCCCCTCTGAGAGCTACAGCTTCCCAGGAACCTCCGAAGTAGCCAATGTGCCCAGATGCTCTGTAAATGGCTCTAATGTCTATAAATGTCTATTTTTGATGAAAAGAGCTGAAGTTTGATGCGTCACAAGCTGGGTATCAAATCGACTCAAAAAGTGGGAACATTCCTTGGGGTATCATGTTCTCAGGGAACCTCCGGAAGTGGACAATGTGCACAGATGCTGAGCAAATGTCTTCCATTGTATTTGTGTTGCAAAATTATGAAGTTTGATGAGTCGCAAACTGGGTTTTAGAACCACTCAAAAAGTGACCACTTACCTTGAGACATCAGGTTCCTAGGAAACCTCCAGAAGTGGCCAATGCGCTCAGAAGTTCTGTAAATGTCTCCTATTGTATTTGCGTTGAAAAATCATGAAGTTTGATGTGCCGCAAGCTGGGTTTCAGAATCAATCAAAAAATGATCACTTCCCTTGGGGCTTCAGGTTCCCAAGGAACCTCCAGAAGTGGCCAACGTTATCTGATGTTCTGCAAATATCTTCTATTGTACTTGCGTTGCAAAATCATGGAGTTCGATGTGTCGAAAGCTGGGTTTCAGAACCACTTACAAAGTGACCACTTCCCTGAGGGCACCAGGTTCCCAGGGAACCTCCGAAAGTGGCCAATGGGCTCAGAAGTTCTGCAAATGTCTCCTATTGTATTTGCGTTGCAAAATCATGAAGTTCGATGTGTCGCAAGCTGGGTTTCAGAATCAATCAAAAAGTGACCACTTCCATGAGGGCTTCAGGTTCCCAGGGAACCTCCGGAAGTGGCCAACGTGATCTGATGTTCTGCAAATGTATTCTATTGTACTTGCGTTGCAAAATCATGAAGTTCGATGTGTCGCAAGCTGGGTTTCAGAACCACTCAAAAAGTGACCACTTCCCTTGAGGCATTAGGTTCCTAGGCAACCTCCAGAAGTGGCCAATGCGCTCAGAAGTTCTGTAAATGTCTCCTATTGTATTTGCGTTGAAAAATCATGAAGTTCGATGTGCCGCAAGCTGGGTTTCAGAATCAATCAAAATTGATCACTTCCCTTGGGGCTTCAGGTTCCCAGGAGCCTCCGGAAGTGGCCAACGTGATCTGATGTTCTGCAAATGTCTTCTATTGAACTTGCGTTGCAAAATCATGAAGTTTTATGTGTCGCAAGCTTGGTTTCAGAACCACTCAAAAGTGACCGCTTCCTTGGGGCATCAGGTTCCCAGGAACCTCCGAAGTGGCTAATGTGTTTAGATGCTCTGCAAATGCCTTCTATTGTATTTGCGTTGCAAAAGCATGAAGTTTGATGTGTCGCAAGCTGGATTTCAGAATCAATCTAAAGGTGACCACTTCCCTGGGGGAACCAGGGTCCCGGAACATCTGTAACCGGATTTTGGAGGTCCAAACGTGCAGTTTCTATTCTTACTATTGCAAAATAATGAATAAAAACGATTGCATCATTATTGAGATCATTTACTACCAGTTACTTACGATTAAAAAGAAGTTGACCTATTTTTGACCCCATTTAACCCAGGGAACCCCCTCGGTAAACCGCTTCTCATGGACCCAATCTCCAAATCAATACATCTACACAAAAATATAGGGTTTAATGCATCTTTTCTCCAAGTTTCATGCAAATCGGTCGAAAAACGAGAGAACGGTGGATTTTACAATTTGAAATCGTAACCCGGGCCGAAACGGGTTAATCCACAA
Organism: Armigeres subalbatus; assembly: GCF_024139115.2. Classification (NCBI taxonomy): domain Eukaryota; kingdom Metazoa; phylum Arthropoda; class Insecta; order Diptera; family Culicidae; genus Armigeres; species Armigeres subalbatus. The sequence continues at coordinate 366,430,020 of NC_085140.1, read as the reverse complement.
AAGATACTCAGAGCAATTATCGTATTGATTTTAGTTATATGTAACTACTCATCACTATTGAAGGTCCAGGTAACATGGGTTTTCCACTTACCCCATCCCACTAGGGTAAGTGGAAAAACAACTCTAATTTTGAAATCTATTTTCATACATTTCAAGCGACCAAAATAGTACGAATTACCGCACAGTTGGTGCAAAATTGACTGTTTTTGATAGTCCATTTTGATTGAACGCATTTAAATTATATAAACTGGTTTCACACTAATTCAAACATGCACTATCGATTTTTCCTTTTCCACTTCCCCAGTGTACCTTACTCTTGTGGATTCGCGTTTCTCGTATTTTGTTTGTTGAAATGTTTTAAATGGATTTTTTTCTAAAAGACTTTAAATGGATATTTAATTGTATTTGAGATGAGAATAAATAAAAAGTTATCCCAATATGTGTACATTATCATCAGTATTGTCTAAAAATAAAAACATAGGCATATTGGATGCTGTTCGAATACATTCCTTGAAATTCAAGCCTATTTGTAGGGGAAAAGATGGTAACACGGATACGTTTAAGATTTGCGTTGAATTGGGCGCATCATCTGTGGAAGTTGGGCCTACTACGGGCTCCAGAAGAAACTGCGGTCAAAAAAGATTCACCACCCCACACCAAATGTGTCTTGTACAAAACGCTCATAAAACCGGTAGTCCTTTACGGACATGAAATTTGGACCAAGATCGAGGAGGACTTGCAAGCACTCGGAGTATTCGAGAGAATGGTGATTGGGACCATCTTTGGCAGTGTGCAAGAAGACGGTGTGTAGCGGCGAAGGATGAAGGAAAAGCTTGCCAAGCTCTATGGCGAACCAACATCCTGCTTCTTCTTCTTTTTATTGGAATTACATCTCCCACTGGGACATTGCCGCCTCACAGCTCAATGAACATTCAGCACTTCCACAGTTACCTAGTGGATTTCAACTGTGAAGTTGTAACTTAATTTTCGAATTGGCTTTCAGTCATGGGTAATAGCGTTGACAACTTTACTTCATCGTCGACGTTTCGATCGATGGGATGGGATCTTCTTCAGGGCTCGATGCCAGTCAATTTGTTAATTACCGCTTCTTTTTTATGGAGATTAGTCCTATTTGGTATCATGGAAAATGATTCCTTATTGACAAATCTTTTTGTCACACACTATATTGGATGTTTCACAGGCGGATGATGGGCGATTACACAGTTATAAATTGCGAGGTTTCCAAGCCAAGGTAGAATTTTTGCATTCGTATATCATGAGGTTAACATTATAGTACTTTTATGCCCAGGTAAATCGAGACAATTTCCAATCAAAGTTAGCAATCCAATAGCAATTGTCGTTTTATTTTCTTTACCTCGTAATGATTACAAAATGAACAACATTATTATCAGAAATATGATTTTTTTGCTATTTTATACATGCTGTTTTAGAAACGAACAAAAACAAATTCCCAAAAAAAACATATTTTTTTATTAATAAATCTTTTGAAGGGTTAACGATGGCCGGTTAAAAAAGAGTTCCTAAATGTTTCATCACATAAGATATGCTGCATAGAAACAGTATTAATTGAAAAAATATTTTTGGCTCGCGGTTTGGTTCACGGTCAATTACACCTACCATAAGAAACAGTAATGGTTCTAGAATACCTCCTTGCCTCACACCAGCCACGATCCGCATAGGGTCGGAGAAGACACCATTGTGCAGCACTCTACACGAGAATTCCTCGTACTGTGCCTCGACGAGGCCGATGATTTTCTCATGAACCCCCTTGTGTCTCTAGGCATCCCACATACTTTCGTGATTGAGACGGTCGAAATAAATACCAAGAAGAGGGACTCTTGAAATTCGTTGACCTGCACCAAAATAATATGGAGCGTGACAATATGGTCCACACAGAATCTTCCGGCCTGCTGCCGCCGGAGAGTCGCATCGATCTTCTCCTGAATCCGGGCTAGGATAACTTTGCACAGAACTTTGAGAACGGAGGAGAATGTCGGGCAGCAACCCTGCAAAGATGGTGCTCGCTTCCGATCCGGCTGGTACAAGACGGCATGGAGCGCAGCGAATGCTGAACAGGTACAGAATGACTTGGAGAGCGTGTTGTGCCAGACAAGCGTCACGGTGTCATCCGACAGCTGACAAACAAAGAAAGCTACGTTGTCGGCCGTTACCCTCCTGCGACCGCCCAGATGTGGCCCAATGTGATTTATGCCAACAGTAGTTTCACTTCTCAAGCGCGAGAGTCGACGAGAGTGTTAGAGACCGTAGTTTTGCGTGTGGGACTTGTGCACTGCAACATGGTTAGAATCAACCCGATCAACCACGTACAGCACCAATTCAGCGAGAAGACGGCTCGAGCTTCTTAGGTTAGAAGAAAAAAAGGAAGTGAAGGAGAAACTGCTGGCGGAACAAGTTGAAGAGGAGGCCGTGCTACAGAAGAAGTTAGCGGAAGAGGACAAGGAGCGCCGAAAGAGGATCATGCAGGAGAAGTTGGACATTGACAATCATGAAGAAGCTAATATTTATGCCTCCGCGAGAACGAAGACAGTTGGCCCGGGTGTATTCGACATGGACATATCTCCACCTCAAGTCGGTGAAATGAGAGCGGATCTAGAACGAGATCTGCTGGAACTGCAGCAATAGTTAGCCACCCTTAACCTCTAATCAATCCACAGGCCCAGGTAGCACTAACAACGTTCCATTTCCGGTAACTAGCATATGTGATACGATAGGAACAGGTACGTCGAATTTGCATGATCCGTTTCGAGTGGCCACAGTTTCTCGCATTAACTCAATAGGGACTCAGGCAAATGTCAATATTGTTACACAATGTACCACACAAGACATTGTTTCGAATGCTAGTTTTTTCCTCGCTATAACTCGATAGTTTCATGAAGCAATTTGCCATCGGACCGGTCAGGGGTTCCCAACCCGAATAATTATAAAGATCCCATCGTTCCTGCTGGAGCCTTGACCCAACAGAAAGAAATGTTTCGAATCCGATTAACTCACAAATCGCCTTTCCTGTTGATGTTTCCTCCCATCCTACACTGGGGCAGCCCTTGTGCAAACATGGAAAAAACCTCTCAGTCATTCTAATGGTAAAATAGACCATAGGTGTCTTCAGCGAAGTTTCAATATACATTAATGCCAACATATTGGTCAATATTAACCATTTTTAGCGATATTCGCATAAAAGTCCCATACGCCAAATCGGTCTAACAGCGTTTTTCAAGTGTGATTCCTTCAGAGAAGTTGTTGGTCATCTAATTTCGATGAGCCTTGTTAAAAAAATTTAAAGATCCAGAGCCTGCTGTGATGATTCATTTGCTTATTTAGAAAAGAAAGACCCAACATTGAAATTTGATGAGCAATTGCACTTTATCAACACTTTTACTGTTTATTATTATTCAAAATCAAGGATAATGATAGAATACACGATTCGTGATGGTAATTTCTGGCGATTAATCGCGGAAAAAGGGCAATTTAATAGTATTTCTCACATATGACGTTTATGCGATGGGGCAGAGTCGGACAGGGGTTTTAATCGGCAATGGACATAACAACTCATGCCCTTTTATACTAATACTATTCCAAAGACATGGTTTTTGATGATTTTTTTTAATTGGGTTTGACTGAAGACCATTTCAAATGCTAATGAAAATTACCCCTAATGATTTTCGATAAGTCAGGGTGGTAATTAATTAAACAACATGGTAAATTGAACAAACTTGAATAACGCATCGCTTTTGTTGAAAAATTATGCACAAGCCGTTTCAAGTTTGCAAGCAAATTAGTATGGGGAAATTCATTTTTTCATTATACTGTTAATGACGCTTCTCCATTAAGCGCATGTTAAAAGAAAACCTACATTGCTAAAGGAAATACTCAACATCTTTCACCCAACGAAAACCGCATGTTGTTGTCGCCCCAATAATTAGTAATCGATTTTAATACAGGTTACGAATCTTAAGTCATGATCGTTAAACTTTTTTGAGGGCATCACTGAAATGTGCAATGAAACATAGTAGCCTGAATTTGTGTGTGCTAACTTTCGCGTCACGAGCAGCAATGTTGCCTGTTGAGGAGTTATGCAATTAGCTCAAGAAAACTTCGGTATAGTTTAAATTTAATTACTAATTATTGGAAGAATTAATAAAGATGCGGGTTTCGCTGAGTGGAAGCTCTTGAGTATTCCTTTTAGCTTTGTAGGTTTTCTTTCAACCTGCGATTAATGAGGAAACGGCATTACCAAAATAATGAAAAAATAAATTTACCCATTCTAATTTGCATACAAACTTGAAACGGCTTGTGCTAAATCACACAATCCAATTGAGCTCAAATTTTCAGAGGACACTCAGAACATGGTAAAGAATCAGATGAGCGCTGTGGAGCAAAATTGATTTTTTGAACCACCCTAATGTACATACTGGTATTCGCTTATTTCGTATGTAAAATCATGGGCAAAAAATAATCCATACAGTATTATTGTTTTATTATTTACCACCCCGACTAATCAAAAATAATTAGGAGGTAATTAGCATTTAAAATGGTCTTCTGTAAAACTCGTTTTTTTTAAATCATCGGAAAGCATGTATTTGGAATAGTATTTGTATGAAAGAGCATGAGTTTTTCTATCCATTGCCGATTAAAACGCCTGCCCGACTATGCCCCATCGCATAAACGACATATGTGGGAAATACTATAAAATTGACCTTTTTCCATGATTAATCGCCAGAAATAATTTTTCATAATTGGATCACCGTAACAAATAATGTATTTTGTCATTATCCTTAATTTTGAATAATAATAAACAATAAAAGTGTTAATAAAGTACAAATACTGATCAAATTTCATTGTTGGATCTTTCTTGTCTAAATAAGCCAATAAATCATCACAGCAGGCCCTGGATTTTTGATTTTTTTATACAAGGTTCATCAAAATTAGGTGAGTGTGAAGAAATCACACTTGAAAAACGCTGTTTGACCGATAAGGCGTATATTATTTTTATGCGAATATCGCTAAAAATGGTCAATATTGACCAAAATGTCGGCATTATTGTAAATTGAAACTTCGCTGAAGGCACATATTTTCTATTTCCTTATTTGAATGACTGATAGGTTTTTTTTTCATGTTTGGACAAGGGCATCCCAAGTGTGTCCGTTCGTCGCGAGTGCACCGAGTGTTCCAAATCCAATTGTTACGCCGGCAGTGTTACAAAGAGCGATTCCTGATCCATCGGCCGGTTATTGCAGACCGAATTCGCAGCAAATCGCCGTAAGACAGGTGGTACCCAAAGAACTTCCGGTGTTCATCGGTGATCCAATAGACTGGCCTTTGTTTGTAAGCAGCTACAACAATTCAACGCGTATGTGTGGATATACGGATGACGGAAACCTCATGCGGCTGCAACGCTGCCTGAAGGGGGGGGGGGGCAGTTCGGGGACATCTTGACCACCCAGCAAACGAACCGCAGATCATGGGCTTCAGGAGCTAATAGTGAAGTGCTTGATGAACAAAATGTATTCTACTCCGGCACTGAAAGTAGACACATTGGAAAGCCTCATCAGCTTCGGACTCGTCGCGCAGAACCTTTGCAGCCAGCTATAGTCTATGGGTATGAAAACCCATTTGTTCTATCCCTCTCTTCTCCAGGAACTCGTAGACAAGTTACCGGCTAACATCAAGCTGGACTGGGCAATGTTTCAGAGACAAGTTCCAGTAGTAGATTTGCGTGCTTTTGTCACTTACATGACAACACTCATGTCTGCAGCAAGTATAGTCACATTTTACGTACATTCAATGAGAAAGCCAGATGAGGCTAAGAGGAAGGAGAACGCAACGCTAAAAAGGAGAAAGCACATATGTGGAGAAAGTCAACGTAAGTGCAGGTCACGAAGCAAAACCGTGTCTGTTGTGTGAGAGGAATGGAAATGGTTTCTTGATGTTGGAAAATCGCTCAGCAGTTGAGCCTTTATCGTCGCTGCCTGGTCCCGCACGGAAAGTGGCCATGCAAGGTCACAGTTTGTGGTATTGGAGGCTGCGAAGCACGTCATCATAAGCTGTTACACCTTGGAGTCCAAATAGTCGGCTGCAGGCGCAGTAGACCTAATGAGAAGCAAACCTACACCATCAGCTACCTTAAATATACATCGAGAGCTTCCGTGTCCGGTACATTTCCGGATATTCACCGTAACACATGTCAGTCAACACATTGGCATTTCTTGACGATGGTTCTTCGCACACGTTGGTCGAGAAGGACTTAGCCGACGAGCTGGGCATTGACGGCGAAGTGGAATCCTTGTGCCTACAATGGACCGGAAACATCCGACGCACAGAAAATGATTCTCAGAACGTTCAACTTGAAGGATCGGCGATTGGTAAACATCGGAAGCACTCGTTGGACTATGTGCGTACGATCGACAACTTGGAATTCTCGAAAGAACGACCGTTCGCACGGCGGCTGGGAGACTTCAAACTGGTCTATTGTGGAAGTTTGACTGTGTTAAATTTCCTGAAATCCGATTCATGGCGGAGAGACGATTGAAGTGTTTGGAACGCAACGTTCATCAGCAGATGCTTGACTATCAAGCAAAAGGTTACGCTAACCGATGAAGAAGCTGTCAGCAGTGATCCAAATAAATTGTGGTATTTGTCTTAAGGAACCGTGCAGAATCCTAATAAAACCAGAAATGTTCGGGTCGTATGAGAGGCTGGTACTAAAACTGGTGGTGTTTCCTTGAATTCGAAGCGGGCGGGCCCGGACCTTTTCACCTTGCTATCATCCGTGTAGTTTCGGTTTCGTCAAAGAGAATTTGCCATTACAGGTGACATAGAGGAAATGTTCAACCAGATAGTTATTCGACCAGAAGACCGGCAAGCTCATCGCTTCTCGTGGCGAAGCCACCCAGAAGAACCAGTGCCGAAATACGCTATGGACGTGGCAACGTTTGGGTCAACATGTTCACTAGAGTGATTCAAATTTTGACTTTTTCGCTCCCCTGTGCTTAAACGATTGTTTTTCAATCTGAGCGATCTGACAATCTGAGCAATCTGACTTTTGAAAGCAAAATTATAAAGAAAACAGAAATCCTCATTATTGATATTGATGTTATTCTTTTACGTGTTAAATTGAATTTCCCACAATTCAGTATTTCCATATTAACTTTTGTTGCCAGCATCAAATCGTTTAGCAACAACGACGATATTTTCCCTTGTTAAATTTCCTATGTTGCCAACGTATTTATACATTTTAAGAGCTTAAGGTCACTCCTGACGGAATCCAATTTTCAAAGTACTCGTGTTTTCAAGGGCACACCATTCGATACGGAAGCAACGCACAACTGTCATTTTTGTTTTTTTTTTTCAGCTTTGCTGCGTCGCAGCATGCGTGAAAAAACAAAAATGACAGTTCGTTGCTTTCGTATCGAATGGTGTGCCCTTGAAAACGCGAGTACTTTGAAAATTGATTCTGTCAGAGCAGGGTTCATAATGCTCACTCAATCTCAGGAGCACATGATTTTCCCTCACGAAAGTTTTCGGGGAGAAATTGCTTTTCGGGAAAGAAAACAGCCTGGAGAATGATAACAATTTGTCGCTCACTTTGATTGCCGCCAAACGTTGGTTTGCTCTGTTTCTTCCATATTTGAGTCTCCTCGTGGCATCATCAATGCAAATAGTAGTAGCTTATGTGGAACAAATAACTTAATGCTTTCATACAGATAGCGTGGTGGTGTGGCTAAAGTAAGCGCATCCCACAGCTATTATTGTTACTATTCTGGGTTCGAATCGGCGCGGCCATACAATTTTGTAATTGTGCTGCGATAATTCTCGCGAAAAGTTAGTGAGAGGTGAAAGTAATGAAACGAAAAGGATTTTCATCCAATAGGCAGGATTTTAGATCATCTTCCAATGCTAATTCTAATGAAAAGTTTGATGGGTGAAAGATTTTGCGCAACATTAACAACGAAACAAGATTTTCCCTTGGCCCGATAATAGGTTGCTTTGGTGTCATTGATACGAGAAGTCGGAACCCTGGTCAGGAGTGACCTTAATGGGCAATGATGGGGAACGGTTTTCACAAAGTTACTGTTTTCATAGTAATTTTCATACTTTCTTCAAACTGCTTGTGCTCAGTCAAATTACATCCAAATTAGCAAAAATTCAGGACGATTATTAAAATGGCAAATGTCATCGTTTAAGCACAGGAGCAAAAAGTCAAAATTTGAATCACTCTAATGTTCTCCATGCTCTGCCCAACACGTAAAAAATGAAAACGCTGAGGAATTGAAGCACACATATCCCGAAGCATCAGCAGCCATAATGAAGAACACCTACATAGATAATTACGCGAACACTTCAGATACGATTGAGAAAGCAGCTCGTGTAGCACTCGAAGTGAAGGTTATTCATGCAAGCGCAGAATTCAAAATTCGGAACTGGCTCTCGAATTCCGTACAAGTTCTTCAACGGGTCGGGGAGCAAATTTTGCATACTGCGAAAAACTTCTCTGCGGGAAAGTCGGTCGAAGCGGAACAAGTCTTGGGTATGACGTGGCTTCCAGAAAGTGACAACCTCACATTTGCCGTATTTTGACCCCCTTAGACTTGTGGCGGAATTTGTTATCCATGGCAAGCACTTGATCCAGGACATTTGGGGAGCAGGAGTGGACTGGGACGAACAGATTCCAGCGAAGTTGGTAAATCGATGGCGGCGCTGGGTGGAAGTTCTCCGTAATGTCAACCACGTGAGGATTTGTTTCCACTTTTGTCATAAAAATGTACTATTATATATCCAAATAATCATTCTAACGTTTATAGAATTATCGGGCTCCATTATATGTATATAAGATAATCACTATCGTAGCAACAGATAACGATGAACACAATTACCTTTATGGACAATAACGATCCAACTTGCTGTAATAGCAGAAGGAAGCCCTCTTTTCAACTCTGATTATTGCAAACGCTGGAAACAAAAAACGGTAAATGCGACGGTCATGATGATGATGATGATGATGATGATGATGATGATACTACCATCTATTGTAGCAAGGCACCTGCCGATAGCACTGGCCATATCTGATAAACGATTTGATCATGATTATATTATTGTTTGTATTTCATCAAACTCCTGTATGAAGGGCCAAAAATGGGTGGGTGGTTCCATAAGCAGAGACACTTATGCGAATCCACGGGATGAATAGAGAATCTCCTTCCAGAAGAAAGTTCGTACATACAATAATATAACCTAGCCCTCGTTTCCCAGATTGACCCAATAGATGGGGAGAAGAGCCCGCCCTTTATCCACGAGATGTTAACAATAGGAAGTTGGCGATTCCACTCTTCCTATCCAAATCGCTTCAATCGGGTGCCCTGATGGTTTTGTTTTTTTTTGTTAATAATCATATGGTTTCAATATAATGTATATATATATAATGGAATTCTCTCACCAAGTTTAAACTCGCATGTCCTGAATGCGGGAGGACCTTTCTTCAACACCAGCTCGTTTTAGATTTATGCTGCCTTCAGAGATGGAAAACCAATAGTTCGCAATATTATTCATTCTTTCAATGATTGAAAAATAGGCTTCTTGATTTCTGAAAAGATGAAATAAAAAGACGGATGGCAGTATCATAGATAATAACATGAGTGTTTTGGTTACATTGAATATGTATATTAACGATGAAGCATTATCTCCATATTGAAAAAAACAAAGAATTTGTAACAAAAATAATAGTTATGTAAATATTTTTCATATTGTTTACATATTGTAAATATAATCACATTGAAATAATAAATGAAAAGCATGATCAACGATATATTATCTTTGGCTGACGAATAAAGACTATGAATGCGCCTGAAAGCAGGAAAGCTAAAATAAAGTTGCAATACTAAACGGAACAGCACTAACTTGTACAACAAAGAAATTATTTTTTTAATAAACCCATAAATGTTGAATATATTATTTCATAGAAGCTCGCATGCTGTTTATTTATTAACAAATCGTAATATATGGATATTAAAAATATATGGTAAAAACAGGGATTCGATCGATCATCCCTGAAACAAATATGAAGGAGTTATTGATTCATGAAAATATTTAATTTCCGTTCGAATACAGGATGCCTAACTTTATATATTCAAGGTAATAAATGTTAGAAGATCTGCATACGGATCCACCCAACAGTACAGTTGAACTTAGTTACTATTTTGCCTTCAATACACTGCTTCAAATATAACTAAAAATGGAGATAGCGATGTAATTCGACAGACCAACGTTTTTTTTTAAAGAGCGCCATAAATCCTCAACAATTACGAAGAAACTTACTCATCTCAAGGATGGTAGAGTACAAGTTTCCCCTTTACTACGGTAACCAATCCAACACTCAATTTATCAAGAAAATCCATGAGTATTAACAACACGAAATAGCATAATTCTGCAAATCCTCAATGCGACCGTAACCCTACAGACATGCATCATGACTCTAACAGTAAGTTTATCATTATTGCCTTTTATTAATAGACCTGCAGCCCTGGGCTGGCTCATTTTTAAACAGTAAGTTTATCTTCAGCGTTTCATATTTGACTAGATTCGAGTATAATCAATAGCTAGGTTTCGCATGAATCATATTTTTTAAATTGTATAAATAGTTGTAGAAAATATTGTTTTTACTTTTTCCATTGAGTGACAGCTTTTTAAACTAATATTACTGGCCTTACAGTGCTACATTAGCTGATGCAATGAGGGCTAGAGAAATACAGTATAAATCCAAGCATCAAATAATTTAGATGTTTTTGTTTGTGCCTAAAACTTACCAATTCTCGTTCGGCTAAACCACCAGCTAAATACATACCGTTTAGTTAATGCACAAGGAATTACATGATGTTTTATTGGTCCCCGATACAATAGTTTTTATCCTCCGGCCAGAAATTTTTGAGACTCGCTTTGATTTTTTTTTCAGTTGATGAGACGTACCGACCAAAAATCAAATTATGCTGCCGATGTCCGTTATTTGCCATCCAATTTGTCCTTAATTCTTCCATACTGTCCTTCATTCATCTATATTCCAATAAGGGCACATTAACGAGCGTACATTGTACGCGACCGTTCATCAGCAGATGCTTGACTATCAAGCGAAAGGTTACGCGCACAAGCTAACCGATGAAGAAGCTATCAGCAGTGATCCAAGGAAATTGTGGTATTTGCCGTAAGGAACCGTGTAGAATCCTAATAAACACACATCCAGGAAAAAAATCGAAAGAAGAAAGATGATGTTACTTTGGAGGAGGTGGCAATCGCTAAAAAGGAAGCTTTGGCTCATCCACCAGCGACACAGCGGTGGGCTCAATTGTCTGCGTCGGGCTCTGGTTCAAGTACCGGTGGCTTCCAGAAAGTGACAACCTCATACTTACCGTCAAGTTTTGACCAGACATTCAACAGCTGCTGGGAGGAGAGATAATCCCAACGAGGCGTCAGGTCCTGATAGTCGTGATAAGTATTCTTGAGGACTTGTGGCGGCATTTGTTATTCATGGCAAGTGCATGATCCAGGACATTTTGGGAGCAGGAGTGGACTGGGATGAACAGATTCAAGCGGAGTTAGTAAATCGATGGCGGCGCTGGGTAGAAGTACTTCGTAATCTCAACCACGTAAGGATTTCGCGCTGTTACTTCCCTGGATATGAACCCCAAAGACTTCACAATCTCTAAATGCATACAATTGTTTCCACTTTTGTCATAAAAATGTACTATTAGCCGAATAATTATTCTAACGTTCATAGAATTATCGGGCTCCATTATATGTATATAAGATAGATAATCACTATCGTAGCAACAGATAACGATGAACACGATTACCTTTATGGACAATAACGATCCAACTTGCTGTAATAGCAGAAGAAACCCCTCTTTTCAACTCTGATTATTTCAAACGCTGGAAACAAAAAACGGTAAATGCGACGGTCATATACTAAAAACCTGGCCAAAAATATGCATTAACATTGATATCTTCATTGCTTCGTTATCTTTACACAGCACCCTTCCGAGGAAACCACAGTTGTGCTTATAAACTGGAGCAAACAAAACATAAAAATGTGTCGTTGATTATGCACAATGTAAACGCAAAACGCCCTTGATGTTTTCTCTCTTCCCTCACGACAATTTAACCTCGTATCAGGAGATTAAATCGATCTCTAAATGTCGTGCTTTCTGTATTTCTCGAGCCTAATGGATGTACCACGCCTGTTCCAACAATAAACCACCAAACAACACGTTCAGATCAGTGGATAGCATTTTTCAACGTTTTACTTAGATTTAAAAAAAAATACTAATTGTTGTGCTATTTCTGAAACGATTGATTCACCCACCACTTCTCCATTCTTGCGCCACACATAAGAACACTCTCACACTTTTCGACGAACACCTTCCTTGGCCATTCTTTCCACGGACGCCGTTTCGTTCTCCCCCACTTTCTTTGGATCCGGTGTCTGCTGGTGTAATAAAATCTGCTTGCTAAAGGCGAGCGTTATGCGTCAATTTTTGTGCTCGATGCAGGCGTCGCATTGCTGCTGTGTGAGATGAGAACATACTCGGCATCGGTCCGGCATAAAGCCTAGTATGCAGTTCTCAAGGAAAACGGTCAAGGAAAATTTCGAGTTATTACCAAAGGAATTTTGACAATTAAAAACAGTAGGCGAAAAACAATATATTTTCTGTGTTCATTCGTTAGTCGATTTGGTGGTGTTGCGAGTCAAGCGGAGCAAATACAGTACCAAACGCAAAAGTTTCATGATGCCTGAGAGCTGCTTTATTCGCAACCGACTTTGTGAATCATTTCCGTTTTGCCCATCGGTGAACGGAATAGATTTGAAAGGTTGATAGCTTCAACGGCGTTTTGAAAATTATCGTGTTTTCGTAAAGGCAATACCACCGGTCGTCAGCTTCTGGAGCTGCCGTAGCCGCGATATTCTGCTGTGTTTCAATCTAAATCTTTTTGCAGATTTTGTATCCAGCTCTGGCCGTCGCGGCTTCACTTCCGTTCCCTAATCGGGATCGGCTATCGGCAGTACATCGAGTGACTCCTGGTACTACACTGTTTTACAGCAGCGATGGCAACTTCTGGGAACGATGACTTCTTCTGTATTCCAATTGGTTACTCGTGACATATTGAAAAACTCCTTGCAACTCGAACAAAATCATGACTTCAAACGACCAAGCGCAGGGGTTTTTCTTCAAGTTATTCCAAAACAAAAATCTTGTGGATCGATGAAAAACGAATCAATTAGTGCAGTTACTAATTGCTAGTTTTTATCTCATTTCATTATACAAGTAAACATTTTCAAAGCAAGGGTACGAGTAAAACCATGGACAATTTTGCTGAGAAAGAGCATCTGTATTGAATAATTGAATATTTGTTCAGCTCGTATAACATAATAAACAAATCACCGACCAATTCCCTAAACAGTTTGGTTTTTGTTTCTTGACGAGCCTGGATCAAAAGGCGACCATCGACCAGCCCACTCCAAAGTTGTATTTTACTGACTTCTCTAGTTCGAGCAATGCTTTCTCACCATATTGACAAACTCACTCCGGTTTTTTTTTTGACTCAATTATGCCTCCAACTTCTCAGACACAAATGGGAAAATGGAGTCCACGCTACGGCTACCGCAATCATCTATTGATGAACATCGCCTACGATCGCATATCAGTTCCACATGGATTTTAGTCATTTTCAAATTTGAACCTGTAATTGTCATATTTCTCATTCTTATTGTGACCGTTCAATACGAATATTTATTTGATTAGAAAATAAAAAAAAACCTTTTAGTTTGTCCCATATGCCAGTGTAGTCGTTGAGCTTCCGGATAAACTTCTGGGAGAAATTTTAGATTAGGTTAATTTTAGGGGGAATTTCTAGAGGAATTTCTGGAAATATTCCCAAAGACATTTCGGAAATAATTTCTGGCGACATGATCGCAAAACTTCCTGGTGGCATTCCTGGAGAAATTCCCACTAGAGTTCCAGGAGGAATTTCGGAAAGAATGCCTGGATTAATTCCTGATGAGTTCCTGGAGGAACTCCTAGAGAAGTGCTGGAGGATTTCTTGAGGCAATTAGTGGAGAATTTCCTGAAGCAATTAGGTGACCTATTCCTGGAGGAGTTCCTTGAAGAAACCCTGCAGAAATTTCTGGAGGAAATCATGGAGGAAGTCCAGATAGCAGTGCTGGAAAAATTCCGGAAGCAATAAGTTGAAAAAAATTAAGGAATTAGTGAATGAGTCCTTGAACGAAGTCCTAGGTAATGCTGGAGGAATTATTGAAGCAATTAGTGACGGAATTTCTGAAGAATATCCTGAAGGAATTGTTGGAGAAATTCCCGCAGAAATGCCTAGAGTAATTCCCGGATTAATTTTGAAAGGAATTTCCGGAGCAATTATTGGAACAATCCCTAAAGGAGTTCCTGGAGAAATTCCTGAAGCAATTGATGGAGGAATTCCTGAAGCCTTTAATAGAACTATTTCTGGGAGAGCTCCTGGATCAATTAGTGGAAGAATCCCGGGGCCAATTAGTGGAGAAATTCATCCTCCGAGAATTTTCTCTGCAAATTCCCCTAAAAATTCCTCCAGGAATACCCCCAGCAAACCGGGAATACTCCCAGGAAGAATTCCCGAAGGAATTCATGGAGGTATTTCTGGAGAAATTTCTGAAGGAATTCCGGGAGGAATTCCTGGAGGTAATCCCGGATGAATTCCTCGAGGTATACTCGGAGGAATTCCTCGAGGTAATCCCGGAGGAAGTCCTTGAGACACTCCTGGAGGAATTCTTAGAAGAAATCTTGGGGAGAATATTGGAAGAATTCCTGGAGAAATTATAGGAGGAATTTGTGGAGGAATTCACGGAGGAATTCTTGGAGGAAATTCTGTAGAAATTCTTGGAGGAATTCTTGAAAGTTTTCATGAAGAAATTTTAAGAGAATTTCCCTGGAAAATTCCTGGAGGAATTAAAGAAGGAATTCCTGGAGGAAATCCCGGAAGAATTCTTGGAGAAATTCCAGAAGGAATTCCTGGAGGAAATCCCGGAGAAATTCTTATAGGAATTCCTGGAGAAATTCTCGGAGGAATTCTTGTAGGAATTCGTGGAGAAATTCTCGGAGGAATTCCCGGAGGCATTCCTGAAAGAATTCTTGGAGGAACTCCTGGAGGTATTCCAGAGGAAATTCCCGGAAAAAATCCTAGAGGAATTCCCGGAGGAGTCCCTAGAAAAATTCCTGGAGGAGTTCCTGGAGGAATTCCCGGAGGAGTTCCTGGAAGAATTCCCGGAGGAATTTCCGAGAGAAATTCTGGAGAAAATAGCTGGAGAAATTCCTGGAGGAATTCTTGGAAGAATTCCTGGAAATTCCTTCGGGTATTCCTCCGGAAATTCTTTCGGGAATTCCTCCGGAAATTCCTTCAGGAATCCCTCCGAAAATTTCTTCGGGAAACTCCTCCGAAAATTCCTTCGGGAATTCCTGAAAGAATTCCCGGAAAAATTCCCGAAGGAATTTTTAGAGGAATTCCCGGAGGAATTCCCAGAGCAATTCCCGGAAGAATTTCCAGTGGAATTCCCAGTGGAATTTCCAGAGGAATTCCCATAGGAATTCCCAGAGGAATTCCCGGAGGAATACCCGGAGGAATTTTCGGAAGAATTCCTGGAGGTTTTCCAGAGGAATTCCCGGAGGAATTCCCGGAGGAATTCCCAGAAGAATTCCCGGAGGAATTCCCAGAGGAATTCCCGGAGGAATTCCCAGAGGAATTCCCGGAGGAATTCCCAGAGGAATTCCCGGAGGAATTCCCAGAGGAATTCCCGGAGGAATTCCCAGAGGAATTCCCGGAGGAATTCCCAGAGGAATTCCCAAAGGCATTCCCAGAGGAATTCCCAGAGGAATTCCCAGAAGAATTCCCAGAGGAGTAATTGGAGGAATTCTTGGAAGGATTCTTGTAGAAAATCTTGGAGAAATTCCTTGAGGAATTCTTGGAGGAATTCCTGGAGAATATCTAAGAGGAATTCCTTGGGAAATTCATGGAGGAATTCTCGGAGGAATTCCTGGAGGAATTTCCGAAGGAATTCCCGAAGACAATCCCGGAGGAATTCCTCCGGGGTTCATGTAATTACTCCGGGAAGTTCTCCAGGAATTTCTGCGGAAGTTCTCCAGGAATTTCTGCGGAAGTTCTCCAGGAATTTCTGCGGAAATTCGTCCTGGAGCTCCTCCGAGAATTCCTCCAGTAATTTCCCAGGGAATTCCTCTTAGCAATTCTGCAGGAATTCCTCAAAGAATTCCTCAGAGAATTTCTACAGTAATCCCTTCAATTACTCCTCTGAGAATTCCTTAAGAAATTTCCCAAGATTCCCTGGAGGAATTTTCCAAGATTTCCTGGAGGAATTCCCAAAGGAATTATTGCAGGAATTCTTGGAGGAATTCTGGAGAAATTCTTGGAAGAATTCCCTGAGAAAAAATCCTCGGGAACTGCTTCGGGAATTCCTTTGGAATCTCCTCTGGGAATTCCTCCGGGAATTCCTCCGGGAACTCTTCCGGGAATTCCTCCGGAAACTTCTCTGGGAATTCCTCCGGCAATTCCTCCAGGAGTTTTTCCGGGATTTCCTCCTCGAGTTCCTCCAGCAATTTTTCTGAAAATAAGTCCAGGAATTCCTTCAATAATGTCTTCAGAAAGTCTTCCTGGGAATACTGTAGGATTTCTTTCGGAAATTCGTCCCGGAGTTACTGCGGAGATTTCTAAGAAATTCTAGGATTTTTTCAGCATTTCCCACGAAAATTCCTCAAGGAATTCGTCCAGGAATTCATCCAGGAATTCTTTCGGGAACTCCTGCAGGAATTCTTCCAAGAATTTCTCCAGGAATTCCACCGGGAATACCTCCAGCAACTCCTCCGCGAATTCCTCCTGTAATACCTCCATACTTCCCAAAGGAATTTAAGGAAGAACTCTCAGAGGAACTGCAGGAGAAATTTCCGGAGGAATTCCAGGAGGAATTCTCAGGGGAATTTCCGAAAGAATTCCCTAAGGAATCCTCCCAAGAATTCCTCCAATTACTCTTCCAAGAATTCCTGGGGAAAATCCCAGAGGAATTATTGGAGGAATTCATCCCGGAATCAAATCCCGGAAAAACTCCTGGAGGAATTCCCGGAGGAATTCCCAGAGAAGTTTCCGGAGGAATTCCCGGAAGAGTTCCCGGAGGAATTCCCGGAGGAATTCCCAGAGGAAATTCCAAAGGAATTCCCGAAGCAGTTCCCGAGGATTTTTTCTCAGGGAATTCTTCCAAGAATTTCTCCAGAATTCCTCCAAGAATTCCTGCAATAATTCCTTTGGGAATTCCTCCAGGAAATCTTGGAAAATTCCTCCAGGGAATATTGGGAAATTTCTTAAGGAATTCTCAGAGGAGTAATTGAAGGGATTACTGTAGAAATTCTCTGAGGAATTCTTTGAGGAATTCCTGCAGAATTGCTAAGAGGAATTCCCTGGGAAATTACTGGAGGAATTCTCGGAGGAGCTCCAGGACGAATTTCCGCAGAAATTCCTGGAGAACTTCCGCAGAAATTCCTGGAGAACTTCCCGGAGTAATTACATGAACCCCGGAGGAATTCCTCCGGGATTGTCTTCGGGAATTCCTTCGGAAATTCCTCCAGGAATTCCTCCGAGAATTCCTCCATGAATTTCCCAAGGAATTCCTCTTAGATATTCTCCAGGAATTCCTCCAAGAATTCCTCAAGGAATTTCTCCAAGATTTTCTACAAGAATCCTTCCAAGAATTCCTCCAATTACTCCTCTGGGAATTCTTCTGGGAATTCCTCTGGGAATTCCTCTGGGAATTCCTCTGGGAATTCCTCCGGGAATTCCTCTGGGAATTCCTCCGGGAATTCCTCTGGGAATTCCTCCGGGAATTCCTCCGGGAATTCCTCTGGGAATTCCTCCGGGAATTCCTCTGGGAATTCCTCCGGGAATTCCTCTGGGAATTCTTCCGGGAATTCCTCTGGGAATTCTTCCGGGAATTCCTCTGGGAATTCTTCCGGGAATTCCTCTGGGAATTCTTCCGGGAATTCCTCTGGGAATTCTTCCGGGAATTCCTCTGGGAATTCCTCCGGGAATTCATCTGGAAATTCCTCCGGGAATTATTCTGGGAATTCCTCTGGGAGTTCCTCTGGGAATTACTCTGGGAATTTCTCTGGGAATTACTCTGGGAATTCCCCTGGGAATTCTTCCGGGAATTCTTTCGGGAATTCCTCTGGGAATTCCTTCGGGAATTCCTCTAGGAATTCCTCCGGGAATTCCTCTGGGAATTCCTCCAGGAATTCCTCTGGGAATTCCTCCGGGAATTCCTCTGGGAATTCCTCCAGGAATTCCTCCGGAAATTCTTCTGGGAATTCCTCCGGAAATTCTTCTGCAAATTGGACCGGAAATTCCTCTGGGAATTCCTCCGGGAATTCCTCTGGAATTCTTCTGGGAATTCCTCTGGGAATTCTTCCGTGAATTCCTCTGAAAATTCCTCCAGGAATTCTTCCGGGAATTCCTTTGGGAATTCCTCTGGGAATCTCCTCTGGGAATCCTCTTCTGGGAATTCCTCTGGGAATTCCTCTGGGAATTCTTCCGGGAATTCCTCCGGGAATTCCTCAGGGAATTCCTCCTGGATTTCCTCTGGGAATTCTTCCTGGATATCCTCTGTGAATTCCTCCTGGATTTCCTCTGGGAATTCCTCTGGGAAGACCTCCGGGAATTTCTCCAGGAATTTCTCCGGGATTTCCTCCAGGAATTCCTCCGGGAATTCCTCCAAGAATTTCTCCGGGAATTATTCCAAGAATTCCTCCGGGAATTACTCCAATTTCCGGAAGAATTCCCGAAGAAATTTTCAGAGGAATTCCCAAAGGAATTCCCGGAGGAATTTCCGAAGGATTTTCCGGAGAAATTCCCGAAGGAATTCCCGGAAGAATTCCCTGAAAAATTCTCGAAGGAATTCCTCCGGAGCTGTCTTCGGGAATTCCTCCAAGAATTCCGTCGGGTATTTCTTCGGGAATTCCTCCTGGAATTTCTTCGAGAATTCCTCCTTCCTGAAGACATTTTTGAAAGAATTCAGGGAGTCATTCCCGGAGGATTTGATTAAGGAAGTCCCGAAGGAATTCCAGCAGAAAATCCCGCGAAAACTCCTGGAGGAATTCCAGAAACAACTTCCGGAGGAATTTTTGGGAAATTTTCGATGGAATTCTCCAGAAATTCCTTCAAGAATTCCTTTGAGAATTCCTCCCAGAATTTCTACAGGAATTCCTCCAAAACTTCCTCCAATTAGTCCTCTAAAAATTCCTCCAGGAATTTCCCAAGAATTCCTGGAGGAAGTCCCAGAAGAGTATATTCTTGGAGAAATTCCTGGAGAAATTCTTGGGGGTAGATCCAGAGGAATTCCTGGAAAAAATCTTGGAGGAATTCTTGGAGGGATTCCTGGAGGAATTCTTGGAGGAATTCCTGGACGTATTCCCGAAGGAATTCCTGGAGGAATTCTCGGAAAAATTCTTTGCGTAATTCCCGGAGGAACTCCGGGGTAATTCCCGGGGGAACTCCGGGCTAATTCCCGGAGAAATTCCTGTCTGAAACCTCAATCCATTCCTTCGATAATTCCTCCGGGAATTCCTTCGAGATTTTTTTCGGGAATTCCTGCGGGAATTTGTTCGGGAATTTCTTCGGAAATTTCTCCGGGAGTTCTTCCAAGAATTCCGTCGGGATTTCCTTCAGGAATTCCTTCGACAATTTCCTGAAAATTCCTCCAAAAATTGTTCCAGGAATTCCTCCAGGAGTTTTTCCGGAATTTTCTCCTGAAATTCCTCCTGTACTTCCAGGGAATTCCTCCAAAAATTTGGTATTCCATCGGGAATTCCTCTGGTAATTTTTTCGGGAATTCCTCTAGAAATAATTTCCGGAGGCATTCCCGGATAACTTCCCGAAGGATTTCCCAATGGAATTCCTGGAGGACTTTGCGAAGGAATCCCCTGAGGGTTTCACGGAGGAATTCCCAAAGTAATTCCCGGAGGAATTTCCGGATAAATTCTCGGATGAATTCTCGAGGCAATTCCCGGAGAAACTCCCCAAGGAAATCCCGGAGGAATTCCTGAAGAAAATCCGAAGGAGAGGATTTTGGTTTTCTCCAGGAATCCCATCGGGAATTCCTCCTGGAATTCCTTCGAGCATTCCTCTAGTTCCCAAAGCTATAACTTCCTTTCTTCCTTCCTTCGGGAATTTCCTAAATATTCTTCCGGTATATTCTTCCTCCAGGAATTCCTTCGAGCATTTCCTGAAAATTCCTCCGGAAATTGTTCCAAGAATTCCACCAGGAGTTTTTTCAGGATTTCCTCCTGGAGTTTCTCCAGGACTTCCTTAAGCAAATCCTATCAAGAATGTCTTCGGGAATTCCTCCGGGAAAAACTCTAGGAAGAACTCCGCTATTTCGTCCCAAAGTTCTTGTGGGAGTTCATATGAGATTTCTTCCAGAAATGGCTGCAAGAATTCTTCCGGGGATTCTTCCGGTAATTCCTTAAGGATTTCTTTCTGGAATTCCTCAAGGAGCTCCTCCGGGAATTACTCCTGTAATTCCTTCCACAATTCCTTCGAGAATTCCTCCCAGTTTCTTCGGAAATTTCTCCAGGAATTGCTCCTGGAATCCTCCAGGACTTTCTCAAAGAATTTCTCCAAAAACTCCCCCGGGATTTTCTTCGGGAATTCCTCAGATATTTCTTTCGGGAATTCCTTCTGGAATTCTTTTGAGAATTTCTTAACAATTCCTCCAGGATTTATTTCGGAAATTCTTCCAGGAATTCTACTAAGATTTTCTCCAGGGATTTCTTCAGTAATTCTAATGGGAATTCCACTTGGAATTTCTTCAGAAATTTCTCATCGAATTTCTCCTGTAATTCCTCCGGGAATTTATGCAGGAATTCTTTCAGGAATTCCTTAGGGAACTCTTTCATGAATTTATTTGGAAATTATTCTGGAATTTCCCTGGGATTTTCTTTGGTACTGCCTGCAAAAATTCATCTGGGAATTCCTGCAGTAATATCTGCGGGAATACAGGAGTTCCTCCGGGAATTTCTCCGTAAACTCCTCCAGGAATTCAACCTGGATTTTTTCAATCTATGTTATTTATGCTGTGGTTTTTACGTTGGACATCTTTTCAATTATTTGTTTTTATAGGGTTAAATAATAATGATAATAATAATGGAAAGAATAAAACTATAGAAAAGCATACCAATATACGCAATTCAATATGGTAGATAACTTGATAAAGAACTACAAAATCTACTTGACTAATATTCTCTTGCCGATTAATCTTAATCCTACGAACACTTATTGACACTCGCAAGCATTTATTGCACTCACATGATCTTATTTCCAATTTATTCATATTTTTTAGTATTTTTATGTACTATAGATAATATACTAAAACATAGCTATCTCGTTCACTAAGTTTGGGCAATATCACGTATTAAGTTTTCTTACGAATAAAATAAGTTTCTAGTTATCAATTTCCTACGGTTCAATTAATTTCATACTCCTTCTATTTTCTTTCTCTTTCTATTTTCAAAAAGTTGTTCGATGAGTTTATAGATTTTATTTGATATAACATTCATGTTCAACATGTTTTAGGCAAGGGCATACTTTTAAGTGGTATTTGACCTCATGCCAAGCAACTTTTATCCCTTCATCGCCGGTCGTGATGTGAGCTTTTGTCATTTGCTGACAGGGGAAGGCGTTTATTTCTCTCCGGAGTTGAAAACCTGATCGGACGTCTGTTCACCAAGAAGGTGCGATCGAGCTTCTGTTCCCCTTGTTAGCCTTCCGGGACTCGCATGGTTCTGCGAGGGATTGTAAGCAAAACTAACACTAACATTGTAGCGCTGCATGAAGTACGTTGAAAGCGATCAATTTAACAAACGTTTACCAGTGCTGCGACAACACGCACGAGCAGCGATAAACAGAGATGCAGGTACTCTGCGAAAGCACTGATGACGATAAGACACTGGACATGCAGCTCAAACACTAGTAACAGCTGCCCAAACTATGCCATCCAAATCTTCATAGGGTTTATAGGCACGCTCAGGTTGGCCAGGAGAAGGGCTTCAGAACATCTATTGGAAAGTTCAGCGGCTTTTAGTTGACGAACAAGAACAGCCCAACAGATTACGCTGATTTCAAGTACCTGGCCAATGGCAGCCTCTAGTTTCAGCATGGCCTTCCGTATCGGTACACCAGAGCCGAAAAAATAGTGCACCTAAAATGAATCACAAAAAAAACAAAAGCTATGTATAGAAAACTTCACAAAACGTCACTTTACTTGCGGAATAATGCATCAGTGCATTATTCCGCAAGAGAAGATGCCAGTCTGTGTTTTCTCGATTGCCACGCGCCTGCTATTGCAGAATTATTCGTTTTCCTTGTCAGCTCCGTACTGTGCAAGGAATTTAAGCAGCAGAATCATTCCTTGACCGCTACTTGTCCTATCTATTTGCACAGTACTTTAGAAGTCCATACCACCCTTAAGGTGTGATACTTTTCGGAAAAGCCCCACTTTA
Source organism: Armigeres subalbatus (assembly GCF_024139115.2). Classification (NCBI taxonomy): domain Eukaryota; kingdom Metazoa; phylum Arthropoda; class Insecta; order Diptera; family Culicidae; genus Armigeres; species Armigeres subalbatus. Next base: position 366,407,398 of record NC_085140.1, on the reverse strand, counting down.
TTTACCCCGGGCTCAGTGGTAATGAATCGCTTCAGGTGCGGTTGAAGCTGAATGTGACTGCGTATATGCAGAAATTAAAAACACCCTTGTGGGAACGCATGTTTTTTTTATAGACCAGACATCCGTAAAAATAAAAACTGGAATTCAGCGAAGCAACACAACATCGGTTGAAAGTATTTTTGAAAATTTTCTTTAAAACAATACAAAACTTTATAAAAGTACGGGTCTATTTCTTTTTGAATTTCGAAACGATTTGAAATTTCGATGGCTTTGGGTGTTGAAGGATACAAATTCAAAACATGGTCCAAGTACGATTTTTGCTTCAGGTGCAAATGAAGTTTATGATTTTATATTTACTATTCAAGACTGTTAACTAGCTCTTAAACAAATTATTCACGTGGGTGACAAACTCTAAGAGGGTTAACTAACAGCATTCGCTTTCCTTCGTTTTTGAAGTGATTCTCTATCAAACAATCCAAAACCAATTTGGCCTACCGATCCGTACATTATTTGACACGGATTGTGGTGAGCCGGAAGCCCATTAAATCAAATTACTCTGAAAGGCTTATGTCTGCAGAATGCTCATGCTACCCATCTTCTCCTTCCCATTGCAGAATGAAATCCTAGACGAAGACCAGCAGAGCCAGCGTGTCGAAGACGATGGCTGCTACGGAAGAGCGTGCTACTCCAACGAAAACTGCTGTCCCGGGCTCGTTTGTGTGAATGTTGACGGAGGTGAGCTCGCTCCCTACATTTCCAAATGCAAGTGAAACCATCATTCTATTACCTTACTATACTTACAAGAACAACAAATATTATACCACTTCACCACACCGAGCTAAAACACCGGTTCCATCACGAGCAGACCGCTTGGCGCTTACATTCCCACAGATTGTATCTACAGTACCACTTACCCACACACACGGCTCAGCACATGTACACTCGGTAGAACACCACCGGCACTCAATTTGGCAATAATTTGGCACAGCTACAAGAAGAAGCTCGATGTTTCGTGCTGCACACATTCACTTCTGGAAATTCACTGCCCCCCCCCCTTCCCACACCGCCGCCCGTTCGCAAGAGAAAATGTTTCCTTTTAGTTTCCATTTGTCACTGTAGCATTCAACAACACACGCTAGCAATTATGTGGAAACGCATGGTAATCAGTAGAATAGATGTTTAAGTTAAAATGGTCCATTGAATTGAAATTCCTATTTTCAATAGATTACTGTGTTCACTGTCTGTGTTGTGGTTGGTTTTTAAACATGAATACCGCCCCAGCCTCAGGCTGATAGTACTTTTATCACCACATAAGGTGTCGTACAGCTTGAAAAAATATTCCAAAACAAATATGAGCCAGTCTAGAATGGACATGTATTAACAATGCTGGCACAATTCTCGCTGGGCGTGAATTTATTCAATACAGGGCAGGAGAGATTCGCCTACAATGAATCCGTGGGAGCTATTGAAACAGCAACTTGATTTTCAGTGCTGATGTCTAATATAATTTATTCGTAAGCTTTCTAGTCTTATCAAAAAGACAAACTTGCAACATTTTGCCAGACTGTTTAAGAATTTATTGTATTAGTTTGCATAAGACACAACTTAAATGGCATTAAAAATCATAAAACTGACTGTGTGCAGGGTCAATTCAGCCCATGTTGTAAATTATCCATCTACATATTAATACGATTTGGTGCTTTTCGCTATCCTCCCCTGCGGCTTATCGCACCATAATAACAACAGGCATAGAAGCAATGGATGAGTACCCTACTGTTTCAGACTTGGATCAGATAGGACACTCAATGTTTCGGAACAGCATAATCAGGAGATTATTTTATCCGTCTACGTTGTTGCGTTCCGATGTTTCATCCACCCTTTCCTGTCCTTCCCAGGATTGGCATTATTATGTATAAATTGTACAAGTAAAACGGTTCCCGCCTTTTCTTTGTATTTTTGTTGGAGTGTTTCCTCGCACAGATAGTTTCCGCACCGGAACAACTCTTAGCACAGAGAACAGACATTCATTTCAAGATTGACAGATGAGATATATGAGAAATTTCTCAGATATGGTCCAATGTTAGAAGGACCAGGACCAGGGAGGGAATTCCCTTAAAGGAAACTAATTTCCCATCAACGATATTCACACCTTTCGTGAATGTTTTCATTCACTTTTCTTTGGCAAGCAAAATGCATCATTATCCCTAGATGGATAAATTTATTTCAGACCGCCGACTCAAAAGCGTGCTCATGTTCAATGTTTGCTTCGACCGGGTTGTGGAATAAAGATGAAAAGGGGTGAAATGTTCTAAGGATGCTGTTTGCAGCTGAAAAACGAAACAACGAGGTACGGATACGATTTTTTGTGCCGCTAAAGAAAAGAGAAAAGAGGATAATTATGATAAAGTTTATTGCTCTCAGCAAGATTCATTAAGGTACTTCAAACGAGTTGGATAATCTAAAACATCACTTGGAGAAATTAACCGGTGTTTTTGTTGTGGGTTGAAAGCGAAGCGTTTTGAAAATATAAAATTCCGTATAGCGAACGTCGTTCAACATTTTCCGATTACTTGTACTTTGAACTGCCCCGGAACGTGTAAATTCATATCCTTTGAAGTGTTTGGAAAAAACTCAAAATCATTAAACTCATGGATGATTCTAATCAAGGATGAGACCAGAAACTCATACACGGTTTTGATGATCCGTTTGAATCCTGAAAATCTCCATTTCTAGAAACAGCTTCACACTGCGGTCTCTGTTTGTCTTTGGTGATTTCTGGATTTTGTATTTATTAAAACATCGAGTTCACCACACAAAAGATCCACAAAAATCGAAGAAAATTTGGCAGGTTTTAGGAGTGTCGGAATTAAGGTGGATTGAGAAATTTATAAAAGCAAAGCGACTGAACAAGCAAGATAAGATGATCGGACCAGCTATCAATAACTCAAAGACGATGTACATGGCAGGAAAAAGGACATTATTAGTCACTTACCACAAGTTTGTATCGATGATGACGAAGTCGAAGTGCTTGGTGAAGTGTTTGAAACTAATATGTGATGCCTGTTAAGTATGTACTGCACAATGTGATGTCTGTAGATGTGTGTATGCGGGGGGCAGCAGGGACAGCATGGACCATGTCCAAGGGCTTGACGACCCCTCCCCAGCTGTCTGCGAGTCAGGGAGAACTGCCTAGGGCGTGGTGGGATTTAGCAGTGGGCTCTGCTAAAATCCCTCCCAAAAAACCACAAGTGCCCGTAAGCGGACTCTATCAAAGCGACTGTGTGCCGCTTCAAAAGCACAAGCCCAGGGAGTGCCAATTGGCATGTGGAGTGTCCCTACTTCGGTAGGGTAGTGCGTGAGCTGCTTCGGCAGGGAGTGAGTGATCTGTTTGTGCTGAGGCAGCGCGTCACCGCTATTGTCACCTCGAAGCGCAGCAGAAGTCTGAGTATGGACTGCACATGCTAAGGTAAGAGTGTCGTAGCGTAGTATCGTTGATTGGTCCCTACATACCGCTATCGACACCTCGAGGCATGGCAGTGGAGTGTTAGAGTGAGTTGGGGAGTATCCCTACTTCGGTAGGGTAGCGCGTGAGCTGCTTCGGCAGGGAGTGAGTGATCTGGTTGTGCTGAGGCAGCGTGTCGCCGCTATTGTCACCTCGAAGCGCAGCAGAAGTCTGAGTATGGACTGCACATGCTGAGGTAGGGGTCGAGGTATCCCATCGACACCTCGAGGCATTGCAGTGGAGTGTTAGAGTGAGCACCCGAAAAAGGGTCACATGGAGCGAATGGTCTTTGGAGAAGCTGCTTCGGCGGCAGGGTAGCAGTGGGTTGTACCCACACACCTACAGTTGTGCACATGTGGTGCATGGGGAGTGTCCCTGCTTTGGCAGGGTAGCGCGTGGTCTGCTTCGGCAGTGGTGTGATTGATCTGCTCGTGCTGAGGCAGGAGTGTCGTAGCGTAATATCTGTAGGCCCAGGCAGTTACCGCTATTGACACCTCGAGGCATGGCAGCGGAGCGCCCGGGAGAGCATCCAAGTAAGGCTCAAATGGAGTGAATGGTGTGCGAGCACCCAAGTCAGTCTCGCGTGGGACGAGTGCCTGTGTGAGCGATAATGAGCGAGTACGCTTAGTACTGCCATCCCCCCAGAAGTAGTACTGCGAGGTAGTTCCTGGGGGAAACGATGGTGGAGCCCAAGGGAGTTTAGTCGGTATTACCGGTATGGTCGAGTCCGACACTCCAGTACACTTCCGTATGGTAGTTTGGCAACTACAATGCACGTGTACTGGGTTAGTGTGTAAATGCATTCCCCCTTATAAAAAAAAAAAAAAAAAAAAAAGATGTGTGTATGCGTGTTTTTTTATAAAGGGATGAAGGCAAATCTGCAAACAGACACATGAAATTATCACTCAGGGAATGGAGTTGACGGAACGCCGGACCCACTAAACCCACCAAAGCAACATAAGGTTACTTGGGTTACCCTCTCTACTAATACACTGGTTCCCCCAGGAACTGCCTCCCAGCATTACTTCTGGGGGATAGGCAGTACTTAATGCACTCGCTCATTCACGCTCATATATGCACTCATCCCGTATGAGGCTCAATTGGGTGTTCTCTCTAACATACCTTCTGACACTCTCTCTGACGCACCATATGAGTCGTACTTGGGTGATCACCACTAACATACCATGTGAGTCTAACTTGGGTGCTCTCTGCTCACCCTTTACGCATCATGTGAGACTAACTTGAATGCTCACCCTACCACCTGATTCACACTTTAGCACACCAATCTGAGACTGAGCACTGAGCACCCACACAAGCCTGGGACATGGATATATGAAAAAATAAATTTTCGTTCCCTCATATGTTTCAGAAGCCTTTTGGGTCTTACAATGCTTGTGCGAAATTTCAGATCAATCGGTGAAACTATATTTTAGCGCCGGCGATTTTTATTTGCCATAGGATTTACCTTTAAAAAGAAAAAATCCTCAAGATGTCCTATTATTCTCTAACGATAAATCGATCCAACTACATCATAGGAAATTTTACCAGCAAACTTTCATTGAAACACCACAAAGTGATTCGACGCTCGTGAAAAATGTTATTTACATAAAACTAATTGCTGTATGAACTCAAGGCTCATTGCATTTTCTGTTCCAGCATCACTGCCGTCTGCTCTGCCCATGTTTTCATAGTTGACGTATCAACCATTTGAAATTTTAGCGAATTTGACTTATTATTACTTATTTACTTATTATTACACATTTTCTAGGGAAATTCAACCGCAGGAACATCGATAAGTTGCTTGCTCAAAACCTTATATAAGTGCTTACGGGTTGAACGTTTTTGAATTTGCGATGTTTGTCCCTAAATTATTCGAAATACATGCGAAAGTGCAATGGTTGTTACGTCAACTATGAAGTCATGGGCAGTGCTGCTTGCTGTTTGCACGAGGTACCACTTTGCTTAGAGGATTCGCTTGGCATGAATGAAAAGCGGGTTACTAGGGATACGTTTATTGGCCTTGCTTTTTGAGTTTTCGTCCTTCTTGGTAGGTAGAAGAAATTCAACCAAATTTCAATGAAAGTGTGATTAACAAAAAGAGGCATGTAACGCACACTTTCCACACAAAAGGCAACGAAGCGACTATAGATACGAGGTATAGGTTGGGGCCTCTGATTCTCTACGTCAATAGTTCGAAGCTGGTCTAAGCGTTAATTTTTTTTCGATACTGGTATTCTTTAGGAAATTCTTTATATTTTCATATTCTAACTTTCGAGAAGCTTTCTAGTTTTTTTATCTTTCGTTTATTTGGAAGGATCATTTGCCGTGAAGCGTTACGGAGCCGAAATCAAGTTTAACAATACATTTCTACATAGTCTCGCGGTTTAGTCGAGGTTAGGGAAAACAATAATACAGTAGGAAAGGACAAGATTTCAGGGTGCTTAAGTAATTACGATGCTGCTGTTCACAAAGTTGACATTCCTCGCATTTTTACATCTGTAACGGGACAAAAAAAAGCTTACTAGTATACAGTCAAACCTCCATGAGTCGATGTTCTATGACTCGATATCGACTCATGGAAGCAAAATATCCCATATTAAAAAATATTTTCTGGGTTACTGTGATGGTCCCTCAAACAGATTTCCAAAGATTTCCTATTCCACACGTCGATATTTCCATGAGTCGATGGTCCCTTCAATATCGACTCATGGAGGTTTGACTGTATCTAAAAGACTGACATATGATTCTTGTGATACTGATTTCAGAAGAGAATAATTTAATGAAGTTGCTTTGGTTCTTTGATATTCGATTGATATGACAAAAATTCAAATCAAAGACTTGAACTATAAATAATTTTCTATTTTTCAAAATGTATTCCTTTGACTTTCATACAAACTATTCTGTCGGCCGTGTATTTTTTTAATTATGAAGTGATGATTTATTTATTTAGTTTACATCTAAACAGTAGGGGAGGAGGTTCGGTTGTGGGCACCCTTTTGTGTTTGGTCCATAACTTTGGCTCTGGTTGATCTTATGTCGACATTTGCATAGCAATCGAAAGCTAAACTTATAACCTTACTACTAGCAAAGAAATTAATATGATTTCATCGATTTAAAAAAATATTGACAGTTTAGAAAATTTGACATTTTTGGACATTTTCATTTCGTGGTTCGGTTGTGGGCACCCTTGAAAACTTAGCTAAAAATAAAGAAGCATGAATAAAAACCACCCAGATTTAAAGACAAGGAATACTTTATTCATTCTAAAAGCCAGGTGACACTAAAAATCTCAAATCAATTCACCTAGCAGTGATGATGCCTCCTCAAGTGCATTAAGGAGGATGTTGAAAAAAATCACATAAGAAAGGTCTAAAACAGCACTTGAGGCAAATGGGTTTTAATTTTTCATTGATTTACGTTTTATTGGTATGCATCATAGTCAAAAAAAAAATCCTGATTAATCACCCTAGCGGCAATAGTGCCTCTCTCGTTCATTTCAAAAAATAATATTTTGGCCATAAATTTTGATCCCATAGTCCGATCTGACCAATTTTCAATAGGAAACAATAGGAAAGCATTCCCGTCGAATGCAACTTGTTGCAAAGCAAATCGGTCAACGCTTTGTTCCAAAAAGTGTGTATAATGACTAGACATGCCCAAAGAACAAAAATATTGAATAAACTCATTATTTCGAACAATTATGTCAAACTAATTATAAAAACTGCCTTAAAACGTTAATAAAAATAAGTTAAGAGACAAGTAAAACGATATTGAATGATTTATCAATAAAATGAGGGTGCCCATAACCGAACCAATAAAGGTGCCCACAACCGAATTTCGCAGCCTTTTTGGAACGAGAAGAAAAAAAATTCGCGCTAAAATTTTAATGGCAATCGGCCTCAAAATAGATTAAATTTACTGTGTAAATACGCATTAGAACTCACTTTTTGAATTAAATCCATAAACATGTCATAAACACTTTGAAAAAGGCCAAACAAAACTTTTGATATTGAGCACAAAACATCATGCTGTTATAGCAAACAAATGACGGTTGTCAGAATGACAGCATCTCTTATCTGTCAAAAGATACATAGGGGTGCCCATAACCGAACGGTGCCCACAACCGAACCTCCTCCCCTAAATGATGTTGATAGTTAATAGTTATATTTTAAAATCATGAACTACGGTAAAAATAGTTTTTAATATCACCGTTGATGTTTTACACGAATATTTTGAGTTCATATGTAGGAATGTGACATAAAATAGATTAATAAATATTAGAGTGGGGCGTCATGGTCATTTTTTCAATTCAATGGTTTTTCGAAGCCATTCTGGGTCCTGAACAACTGTGCAGAATTTGGAACCGATTGGTTGCTTCCTCGCTTTCCGCATCGCGTTTGAAGTTTGTATGGAAATTAGTATGGGAGAACGTATATTTTTGCATTTGTACTACTAGAGGTTTCAGTTCATCGTAAACCAAGTGGTACATTGCGTTAAAGTATAAACCAAAGGATGCCGAAAAACAGCACTGCCGAACTACGTAGACCAATAATTTAACTGAGTGTTATCTCAAAATAATTGATCTTACAGGGCTTTAGAGCTAATGGGAGCTATCCGGAATCATTTCACAAAGGAAAAAATCCGACAAGAAGGAAGATGGGTTTTGCCCTTCGATAACCATAGGTCGCCCGGTAGTGCTGGCAGAAACATTGATTTCTTGCATATGGTTTGAACAATCAATTTTCGAAACATAATAACATTTTTTGTAGACCTTCCAGCTATGTACCTTCTTCGGCAAAGTCTTTTGGCATCTTTCAGACTATATGCTAACGTATTGAGTCACGTGATTGATCGTAAATTGAAGCCGCTAATAGCAAAAATGTAAAAAAGTACGTTTTCCCATTCTAATCTCCATGTAAATTTGAAACGCGATGCGGCATGCGAGGTCACAACCAATCGAGCCCATATTTTGCACAGTTGATTGGGGTCCCAATACGATTCAGAAAAACCTTGATGTCACTTGATCGGACGAAATTTGCGTTTTTCCATGCAACTGCGCCCCACTCTAATAAATATGCTTTAAATCAAAATTAAAAAAAACTTATTTATTAATATACTTGAGACAAAATAGCCAAACAACCTTTCAAATTCATTTTAAGTGCTTTCAAGTTATTTCCTATGGGAAAATATATTATCTATTTCTATAAGATCGTTATAATTTAATTTTTTAGTTTATTTATTTATTCATTCTTATCCATCAACAGGCATTAAATAGCCCCAATGATGTTGGTAATAGTTGCAGAATTATATAATTGATTTCTTTGCTAAATTTGTTTAATTGAATATCCATGATGTGACGTTGATTTAAAATTGGATGTTAATTTTGATGTGAAAATCATCTCTCATACAATCTAGATTTTTTCTATAATCTGTATTAAAGAGATTTATCAAAGAGAACTCGAGGTGAAACAAATCTAGGAATCTCCTAAACTATTTCACAATTTAGAAAATACACAACTTTACAAAAAGTGTCTCTAACCCGGTAGTCTTCGTTTTGAATCATCGGCAATTAAGTATCAACGCAGCAGAGTAAGTTCATTAAATTATTCTCTTCTGAAATAAGAATCAGAAGTACACAGCAAATAGTGAATTGTAAAATTGCAGCTAATTCCATAAAACGAATTAACATTTGATATTCAATTCAATTTGGCTGAGTTTTACAAGCAGGCACAGTTTGAATTCACTTTAAAGGAACAATCAGATCGATTAGATATTGCGTTTATTCGCATGCTCCAATATCGGTGTATCTTATCTAAATCTTTTAGAAATACTGGAAATCTTCTCGAAAGCTAGAATTTGGTAATATAAAGAATTTCAAAAAAATTACCTGTGCCAAATAAAATTCCGTTCAGACCAGCTTCGAACTATAGACGTCGCGATTCAGAGGCCCCAACTAATACATCGCATCTACCGTTTTGCTTCGAATTGCCGGATGCTTCGAAAGCCGTACACTTCAATTGTTATTCGACTCTATTTACCATCTCAACAAGTATTTCTTGGGTTATCAATGCAGGGAACGATTCTTGGACTTGAAACCATTTTAACAGATGTAAGTAAAAAAAAAAAAGTGATCCGTGATCTGCGATCAAAACTTGAAAATTAGAGGTGAAAGTTGAAAGCATGTCATAATCAACGGTGAATTTCGTTTTCCTTGAATGCAGTTTAAGACTCAACATTAGAGAAACTAAGCTCATATTTTCTATATTCTATCATTTGCAAGGGGTATTAGTAATTCATTAACATAATGTGATAGCACTCTTTGTCATGAATTGGAGAAATCGCTTGGGAATTCATAGCTTTATAATTTTGATTACATTTTCTGTATGTCCGGACTTCGAGGCAAATTTTTACAATTGCTTCAATTGCCGGACATGCTGAAATGATGTTAAATAACTTTTTATCAGTTAAGTTAACAAGTTAACAAGCAATCATAGTTACAATTTCATTAGATTTTAGTTGCTACACCCCAGAAGGAACATTGCTTGCTTTCAGCTTATCGATATTTACTTATACACATATTGTAAATGGTATCACTTTATTAATTGTACACAAGTAGCAAAACATGCCTTCAGTTTCTAGTGAAAGGTTGTCTTCAAATGTAGATTTTTAACCATTTTTAACAAGATTGTATAAAAAGACACGTTGTGAACGACTCCCGTCAAATAAAAAAAAACTCAACATTTCATTCATTATTCATTATTATACATTCATTATTTCAATCGCTCCTTTCAATCCTTGATTTCTAAAAGCAAACTAAAACGGGTTTCAAAAGACACATAAATACAACTAATTGCAGCTTACCCACGTTGAACTTGAGAGGATTGAGATTGAAGAAAACATTTCATTACCCACAGACACGTCAAATGTCAAAGAAGCATCCTACCTTGAAAGGGGAGAGGGGGGAGATTGTATGAAATTATTAGATTCCCAATGTTGTATATTGCAGTTAAATGTTCCCTTGGTTTCAAATGCTGTGTTTTGGTAGTCCTGGTCGATCTCGGAGCAGAAACTTCGGATGGTACACATAACCGGGGGATGCCAGATTTCCATACAAATGTATATAGAAACCTTACTTTACGGATTTATATTAATCGAGAAATATGAATGCTATATCATAGTTGTCTTTGAACGGATCAAATTGGCTATTTGAGAATCAATATAGCCCAACTTGAAGTGTCCGGAAATTCGAAGCATATTTGTCCGGTACTTGAAGCATCCCTTATACTGTGTCCGGATTTCGAAGCAAGTGATGTTCAATGTTTTCGATTACATTAGCTATTTTGTGCATACAAAATGTCATTTTCACTACACTACAGCAAATTTGATAAATTAATCTTAACAGGGTGTGCTATCACTCAGTGTGAAGTACTGAATTCCGTTTTGAAATATTGAACTAAAAATTCAGCAGTGCTTAGGTGTCCGGACTTCGAGTCAAAACGGTATTATGGCTTCGTTGCATGATGTGTAAAAGTGTTCGTTACATGCTTCTTTTTCTTAATCACACCTTCATTGAAATTTGGTTGAATTTCTTCTACCTAGAAGGACGAAGACTCAAACAGCAAGGCCAATAAACGTATCCCTAGTAACCCGCTTTTCATTCATGCTAAGCGAATCCTCCACGCAATATGGTTCCTCGTGCAAACAACAGAAAGCAGCAGACGGCAGTGATGCTGGAACAAAAAGTACAATGAGCCTTGCGTTAATACAGCAATTAGTTTTATGTAAATAAAAATTTTCACGAGCGTCGGATCACTTTGCGGTCTTCCAATGAAAGTTTGCTGGTATTTTTTTCCTTTATTTATGTGAATTTTTAAATATTAAGTTCTTCACTCGTCGAGAATACCAAGGCCAGGGGCACTTGGTAGGGGAAGGGCGGGATTGCCACCCTCAGGTCCAATCGTGGGACCTTCCATTAACCAATTTTTATACAAATAGACTTAATATATGAACATTTTAAAACTTAATACTAACACTTAAAAATTTGAATGGTTAATGACTAAAAATCGACGACGAAAAGGAAACTATGGAGTCACATAACAAACGATAAGGTTTAAACATCCGACTACAGGAAAGTCCGGATAATCCTAAGTAGTAATGATATAGGTCCAGGTGACGTTGGGTGCGCTGCTCTCCGGAGATAATTGAAACGGCTTGTGGCAGAAGACGTACCCCAATTGTTGCGGTCAAGCCTCTTATTCCCTCTGGTCTTCCAAATTCAGAACGGAAATTAAATTCGAAAATTCCAATATATCCGACCATAGTAACAAGTATACAGAACGTCGGGAAATAAATCAAACAACATCAGAACGCTGGATAACAGCCTCAGAGCACTGAGAATTGTTGAAAGCAGCATATTCGTTCTTGCATTGCTTGTTTAAATCGGAGGTTAATGTTGCGAGGACTTAGAACCCGGGTTTGGGTTCCCGGACTGACCGGTCACTGGAGGGGTGGGGACTTATAGCCTTGGAATAACCAAGGAATGCCCGAAAGCCTCGAGTTGTGGAAATTTGCTCCCAAGATTGAACTCGGGATGGGACCAGTGGAGCCATTAAATTAGTTTGTATAGGCCCCCATCTTTTAAGAAAGATATGAGGGCGGCGGTGCTTGCAGCGTCGTCGGATAGTCATCCCTAATGCTAACAGGTATCCGTAGGTATCCCTGAGAGCCTGATATTTGGGGCATCGACAGACATAGTGTTCGACGGAGTTGTGAACATCACGGACGCCGCAGGTTGTATGACAAGGGCTCCCGTCGAAGCTATGCGAGAGCCGTGTGTGTCCGGTTCGGAGTCGGGAGATGATTTGCTGTTCTTTGAGGTTGGATAGGTCTGTCCATGCCGATTAATTTTCCGAAGGTATCCGGAAGTTGTGGCAATCCAGGAAATTTCCCAGTTTTTTCGTACAGCTTTCTTATCCAGGTTTTTTCATCACCTAACAGGACGGATGACCTAAAACGCTGGCCCTGATATCCGTCTCCGGCAAGGAGATCTGTAGTGATATTTCCAGGCACTCCGCAGTGCCCCGGAATTCAAGCGAAGGTCGTGTTCGGGAGCATGTTCGCTAAGCTACTTTGGATCCAGGGGTGCTTAGGCTCGTCGCTCTGGAGTGCGGAAATGACGCTGGCAGAGTCGGACAGGACGAGGATGAGTTTGCTTGGCGGCAATGAAAGCCGCGGCTGATTCGGCGGAAAAGATGGTGCACATTTCCGGAAGACTGTTTGACACAGTGAAGCCGGTCCCGGTGACCCCAATGCCGACTCCACGGCCCGAAACCGACCCATCCGTAAACCTGTGTTCGTGTTTGGGGAGATCTCTGTTAAGGATCTCGGCTACCGACCTTCTAAGAGCCATTAAACTGTCACTACTGCGGAAGTTGCAAGCTATGGAGCTATTTAGAGTGGCTGTTGGGGGTGCCAGCTCCTCGCTCCATGCCAGTGAACTCGCGCCACTAGAGGGAGACCAACACCGGCCATCGTAGACAGAATCCGTTCCCCTTCAGTGAGGAGAGGGATTCTATGTTCTCCGGAGGTGGCTGCGGTGAAAGAGGTGGCTTTGCGGCAGATGGCCGCCAGCGCACGGTGGCAAAAAGGCAAGATGCCTGCCTCGGTACAGGCAGACTCGGCTGGTGTTGAGGGTAACAGTCCTGAGGCGGCACGAACGTAGCATTTAAAATTCGATTACAGAGTTTCGACGAGGTTACGGTGGGCAGTACACGTCATTCTCAGGCCTTAGAATAGGCAACTATCAATGATAGCCTCCCCGATCTTTAACCGGAGCCTCCTGTTGTTGATTCGATGAGGCAGACAAGGTCTGAACCAGGTTGACTCTGGTCCGACAACTTGCTTTGATTTCGCGGAAGTGCAGGGAGGAACGAGAGGCTCCTGTCAATGAAGACTCCGAGAACTTTCACGAATTTTTTGTTGGGGATGCGCTGATCACCCAGCAAGGCTCGGTCCGGACGGTTGATGTCTCCATCTGCAGACGTGTCCTCTCACACATTTGCTGGCTGTCATAGTAAAACCTACTGAGTTAGCCCAACGAAGGACGGCATTCGCCGCGGATTGTACCTTGATCCGTGTGCGACCGGGCGTGTCGCCAGCGACAACCAGAAGAATGTCGTTTGCATATAAATAGATATATATGTTGGCGGGGAGAGAACGAAACACCCGTTCATAGCCACGAGAAATAACGGGACGGCTAGAACGGATCCCTGTGGAACTCCTGTTTCCTCCGGAAGGTCCTCGAGCTTTGATTACCAATCAAAACTTGAAAAAGAGCGCCCTGTGAGAAAATTCTGGACAAAAGCAAAGGATGTTGCCGGAAAATCCCCACTCTTTTAACTACTGGAGGACGTAGGGGGTCCAAGTCCTGTTGAAGGCCTTGGAGATATCCAAGGAAACTAGATCCGCGTGCTTGCCGTCATTGTAGGCGTTCTGTAGTACATCTCCCAGGTATGCGAAGTATGTTCCCGTGCCGTATCCCGGGCGAAACGCGTGTTGGCGGAAGCCGAACCTTCCATCGGCTTCTAATTTGTCCCTCAGACGACGATTCACTAGTTTGCGGGTAAAATTTCCTATGATGTAGTTGGATCGATTTATCGTTAAAGAATAATGGGACACCTTAAGGATTTTTTCTTTGTAAAGGTAAATTTCCCCATAGTAAATCCTATGGAAAATTAAAATCGCCGGCGCTAAAATATAGTTTCACCGATTGATCTGAAATTTCGCACAAGCATTATAGGACCCGAGAGGCGTGCAAAAACCATGCAGGAAGTGAAAATAAAATTTTGACCCACCCTAGTGCTCACTCTAGCACACCCTGCCACTCCTCCTGCCACACCATGTGGGACTTACTTAGGCTCACTTCTGATATGCCATGCGAGGCTGACTTCCCGAGTAGCGGGTGCTCGCCCTGAACACATCATGTAAGTCTGACTTGGGTGCTCACTGCACTAAAAATTCAGCAGTGCTTAGGTGTCCGGACTTCGAGTCAAAACGGTATTATGGCTTCAGGTGATGTAAAAGGTTCGTTACATCTTCTTTTGTTAATCACACCTTCATTGAAATTTGGTTGAATTTCTTCTACCTAGAAGGACGAAGACTCAAACAGCAAGGCCAATAAACGTATCCTAGTAACCCGCTTTTCATTCATGCTAAGCGAATCCTCCGCAAAATGGGTTCCTCGTGCAAACAACAGAAAGCAGCAGACAGGTGATGCTGAACAAAAGTACAATGAGCCTTGCGTTAATACAGCAAATAGTTTTATGTAAATAAAATTTTCACGAGCGTTTAGTGTATAGTGCCAACTTGAAGTGTCCGGAAATTCGAAGCATAATTGTCCGGTACTTGAAGCATCCACGGTGTGTCTGTGACCATTATTAACGAAAAAAAAGTCCATCCATTCTGAACTCGCCTTTCGAAAGATATAATATCCAGGCGTCTGCTATGAAAATTTCAAAATCTTTCATCTAGGGAATCGAAAGTTATAGCAGTTACAAATTTAATGATTTTTGCGTTCGATATCTCACTAATATGCAACCATATATACCGTGAATTTCCTCCTGATTACATCCAAATAAATTATCATCAAATATGCAATTTGCAACCTCAATCAACTATAACCTAAAACCTATTCTTTGAATAATAGAAAAAATAGCAAAGGATGTTAGAGATAACATTGTACAAATATCGATGGCAAAATAGACAATACAACCAAAATACAGTATTCAAATTACAGAATTATTGCACTTCAATCTCCTAATCATACCAAAGTTTGAATATTGTCTATGACAGACAAGTAACTACACTCTGTATGATGATTCTGCTTTTATTAAATATGATAATAGTTGGTAACATAGAATATCGCGCTGAAACAATGTTGTCTTTCATGGGTACTGGGTAGTTAGTAAGACTAGTAACTTACATTTAAACAACAGAGTGCATCATTTGTTGTCAGTTATACAACCATCATCCAGTTCGATTCAAGCAGTGGTACGAAAACGAGTTCCATTTGAAAAAAAATGGGAAAGGCTAGATCACACGACTAAAACCGCCTTTTCCGAGAACGGTAGACGGAAAAAGCACATATGCACCACTTTGGAACGTCTCAACAATTTAACTGTATTTGCTGAAAAGCGATGCATTTACTTCATAAAATAATGCATTTACAACATAAATTAATTTACAATGTTATGAAAACTTATATGTGAATATGTACATTTTGTGGAAGATAATGAATTGAAAATGTATTGGAGGTAACCACTTTCCCTTCGGTAGGAATCGAACCCACGACCCTGCAGAACGCTAGACTAGTGCTTTAACCAACTCAGCTACGAAGGACCTCCATCGGCCACCGCACCCTAGCGCCGCCTGAATGAGCTCGAGATTCCTAAATTGGACGCATCGTCAAGTCACTCGTCATCCATTTGTCAAGCCAACACTTCTATATGTGTATAGAAGTCCACATTAGAGGAGCGTGAGTATTTAGTCTGTTGACTTGTAGAACAGCCTTCAGTGTCTCGACTTGAGACGAGTCAAGTACGAGACACTGAAGAAGAACATACAGTTGAGGTCGAAATACGATATGTAATATGAATTGGTGGAATTAAATGGAATTGTAATAAAATCGTCTCATGACAGTGAAATATTTCTTAAATAGTTTCAGTCTTTTGAAATCTCTCATTTTCTTACCTGGCTTCATGGAAATGCGATGGTTTCCATCTTCTAGTCGGATACTAGTATTCCCTGTGTCAGTTAATTTATGTAGTAAATGCATTATTTTATGAAGTAAATGTATCGTAGTTCAGCAAGTCAGTTAAATTGTTGAGACGTTCCGAAGTGGTGCATATATGCTTTTTCCGTCTACCGTTCTCGGAAAAGGCGGTTTTAGTCGTGTGATCTAGCCTTTCCCATTTTTTTTCCAAATGGAACTCGTTTTCGTACCACTGCTTGAATCGAACTGGATGATGGTTGTATAACTGACAACAAATGATGCACACTGTTGTTTAAATGTTAGTTACTAGTCTTACTAACTACCCAGTACCCATGAAAGACAACATTGTTTCAGCGCGATATTCTATGTTACCAACTATTATCATATTTAATAAAAGCAGAATCATCATACAGAGTGTAGTTACTTGTCTGTCATAGACAATATTCAAACTTTGGTATGATTAGGAGATTGAAGTGCAATAATTCTGTAATTTGAATACTGTATTTTGGTTGTATTGTCTATTTTGCCATCGATATTTGTACAATGTTATCTCTAACATCCTTTGCTATTTTTTTTCTATTATTCAAAGAATAGGTTTTAGGTTATAGTTGATTGAGGTTGCAAATTGCATATTTGATGATAATTTATTTGGATGTAATCAGGAGGAAATTCACGGTATATATGGTTGCATATTAGTGAGATATCGAACGCAAAAATCATTAAATTTGTAACTGCCATAACTTTCGATTCCCTAGATGAAAGATTTTGAAATTTTCATAGCAGACGCCTGGATATTATATCTTTCGAAAGGCGAGTTCAGAATGGATGGACATTTTTTTCGTTAATAATGGTCACAGACACACCGTGGCATCCCTTATACTGTGTCCGGATTTCGAAGCAAGTGATGTTCAATGTTTTCGATTACATTAGCTATTTCGTGCATACAAAATGTCATTTTCACTACACTACAGCAAATTTGATAAATTAATCTTAACAGGGTGTGCTATCACTCAGTGTGAAGTACTGAATTCCGTTTTGAAATATTGAACTAAAAATTCAGCAGTGCTTAGGTGTCCGGACTTCGAGTCAAAACGGTATTATGGCTTCGTTGCATGATGTGTAAAAAGTGTTCGTTACATGCTTCTTTTTGTTAATCACACCTTCATTGAAATTTGGTTGAATTTCTTCTACCTAGAAGGACGAAGACTCAAACAGCAAGGCCAATAAACGTATCCCTAGTAACCCGCTTTTCATTCATGCTAAGCGAATCCTCCACGCAAAATGGTTCCTCGTGCAAACAACAGAAAGAAGCAGACGGCAGTGATGCTGGAACAAAAAGTACAATGAGCCTTGCGTTAATACAGCAATTAGTTTTATGTAAATAAAATTTTTCACGAGCGTCGGATCAAGAATAATGGGACACCTTGAGGATTTTTTCTTTGTAAAGGTAAATTTCCCCATAGTAAATCCTATGGAAAATTAAAATCGCCGGCGCTAAAATATAGTTTCACCGATTGATCTGAAATTTCGCACAAGCATTATAGGACCCAAGAGGCGTGCAAAAACCATGCAGGAAGTGAAAATAAAATTTTGAGCCACCCTAGTGCTCACTCTAGCACACCCTGCCACACCATGTGGGACTTACTTGGGCTCACTTCTGATATGCCATGCGAGGCTGACTTCCCGAGTAGCGGGTGCTCGCCCTTAACACATCATGTGAGTCTGACTTGGGTGCTCACTGCTCACTCTACTCTCCTGTCGACTCCATACTAACACCTGTGCGCTCACTCTTCTGCCATGCCTCATGGTGGTGACTGCGGTTGCCACCCGCTGCGACACTCTTTCTTCGATATGTGCAAACCTCTCATTCACTTCCCCACGCTCAGCCTGTTTTCGCTCCAACTAACCAATCACAAGTTAGTCGACCTTGTCGACTGCTACTCGGTGCACCAGATTCTATGCAAGCTGCTGGTATTCTGAGTGGTGGTGGTCGAAACTGCGTTCCACTTCTCCACCGCTTGGCACATCCTCTGGATAATGGTATCGGGGATTGTGTCCCGACCGCAAACGGCTAGCATAGCCTTTCATTCAGTACAGTTGTACAGTGGTTAAGATTCAGCTGTGTTACTTGCTTATTCTTATTCTTCTCTCCGATGGGACACGAAGACCCACCCATAACAGGCTTGCTTTTTGCTGGCGTACAAGAGGCACTTTGGTGCCTTATCGCATTTCTGCGCCTTGTGGCCTTCCCCACCACAACGACGACCCATGTGCATACGGTCCGGGCCCTTACAGTTGTAGGACTTGTGTCCCAACTCTATGTACCGATAGCACCTGTCCACTGAAGGCGGCTGGAGTTTGCTCACTGGGAATTTACCAGCCGATCTTCAACTTCCCTCACTCCATTACTTTTTAAATTCCCAACCGGTAACCTAAGGTAGGCTATCTGCGTGCCAAAGGGACCGCCTCTTAGGCGTACAGAGGTCTTCTTGACCTCTGTACCGCACTGGTCTCTGACGGCAGACACGACGTCGTCCGCGTTCGTGACTTCGTCCAGTTGCTTGCACTACTGGAGGGTCACTTCCGCCCCAACGACCTCACCTCGGCGTCGTCACCCAAGACCTCTTGGGCTACTTCTGTCTTCCGCTTTGACCTACTGACCAGCTGCCAGGGATTTTCGGTCCCTTGTGCCGATGGCACAGGCCGGCTGGTACCCTCTTGCGGCCCGGCGACTTGTGCCTGGTTGGTGCCTTTCGCCTTTTTGGGCCGAGAAGTCCGTCCAGACGACGTTTGGCCTTTATGGTCGCACGTCGTTTGGCTTTGCTCTAAACGTCCCTAGTAGCACAATTCAGATAGATTTTGTTCCAGCAACTCCAATGCGACTGGTTTTGGTTGTATATGAGTCACAATGACTGGTATATGGCAAGTGTACTACTCGGGGTGTGTGTGTGTATATGAGTGTATGTGTACAAATTTTGTAGACACACTTTTTGGAACTTAGGATTATCCGGTTTACTCGCAACAAGTTTTCTATTGAAAATTGGCCCGACCGGACATTGCATTTCGGATTTTTTTTTTCTCAAAAATGGTGGCAATGCACTTTAATCAATGCAAAAACATGCAAAATGATCGAAAAATGTGATCTCTTCCCCTAAAGAGCTTTTTTGACCTTTCTAATGTAAATTCAAGATATTCAATTTGCAAAAAAAAACTAACTGCGATGGAGGTTGGTACTCGGATTTCGATGGCTTATCACAAACGGGACGTTTAAGTGGTCTTAAGTTGTGTAGAGGTTATGACGCCTATCTAGAGAGTAGGAGGTTGAGGGTTCGAGTCCCCCGAAGACACGTGGATTCTGAAATGTAGGATCAACGAAAACGTCTATGACACAAACTTCAAAAACTGCATAAAGATTAGACCTCTTCATGTTTTCAAAAAGTATCAAAAATTCAACTGGTCAGCCCAGAATCACAATTCTTATGCTAGAATAAGCCTCCTGTCAAATTTTCAGCTAATTCGGATAAAATTTCCAGGTGGCTCAAGTCAATTTAGTGTTTTTGGGCCATTTTTAATTTTGAAAAAAATCTAACAAGAGATAACTAAACGGAAGCTTTTGATGAGCTCTACAAGTCTTGTGAACAATGCGATTCGTTCCATTCACGTTTTGACCATGTTAAAGTGATTTTCAAGCTTTTAAATGCATTAAAACAAATTCATTCAAAACAATTAATTCAATTCATTAAAACAAAAACATTCCCTTAGAAATCATTGTTCTACAAAGTTCTTGAATTTATTATAAATCAATGTTAATTCATCATATTATTATTTCTCTTTTTCTCTGGACATTTGAGTAATATAATTGCCTATGTGCGATTTACCATTATAAAATTCTTAAAAATCAGAAGCTGGACATTTGTCATAAATTTACACGTTCGGATTTCTTCAAACAAGTTGTTCGAACAAAGAATATAGAAAGTAGACGTTTGCCCGGAATAAGACATCGGTAGATGTTTTTCCTTCTTTAGAAATAGACGTTTGCACAGAATAAGGCGATTTTGGGTTTGATCCCTTTTTCAAAATCAGTCAATGTTTTCAAATAAAATCTGCATTCTTTTAATCAAATGATGAAGAATCAATAAGAAACACAATTATCCTGTTGACCAATATTTGTTTATTCATTATCCGTTATTCATTTATTCATTATAAACTGGCAACTCCGAGCAAGGCTGGGTACATACAAGCCATACACACAAATATATCAAAATCCAGTTTCAAAAAATAACAAAAAAATATATAAATAATAAATTATACGGCATAATTCAACAAAACACACATATTAAGTTTGCCCCCATCTTCATATAGCAAAAAAATGTATTTTTTTACATACTAGCTGTATGATACAGCTAGTACAGATGGGGGCACTAACAACTAAATATGTGTGTTTTGTTGATTAATGCCGTATAATTTATTATTTTTATATTTTTTTGTTATTTTCTGAAATTGGATTTTGATATATTTTCAACTAGTAAAAATCATTCATAATTTTTCATATCTTGTTTTATGACTCGGCAAATACAAAACAAGAGGAGGCATGCTTGTGTTGTTTGTGTTCTCAAAACTTTCGTTGTAGTCATTTGACGCGGTGTGCTAGAGCGGAATAGTTTATGGTTGTTGTCTTTATTCAGTAAAGAAGAGACTACTTGAGTTCTCGACTCAACAATGCTTGTTCTCTCAAATGGCCTTCTGCTAATCTTCAATTTCTATTTATTTCACAAATGAATTTTGTTTTGAAATTATAATATTAATATAAATAAAGAGCGCTCTAATCATTTGTCATAGATTGCATAAAATTCCATCACCAAGCGAAAAATGACTTTATTTACTTTTGCCACTTTCAGTAGCTCTTTGACCTCCCATCGTGGTTTTGCCCATTCAACACGTCTCGTAAGCTTATTTTCTTGTTATCTTTGACGGTTATGGAAGCTCGCATGCAACACACGAATAGGTACCTTCCTACCTACTTCGGGGGCCGCAACTGGCGCTCGCTAAAGAATCACAGACATGAAGCCATTAACTTTATAATATACTCGGGTGCACACCAGAGTGGCACCATTATCGGATACCCAAGTTATTGGGGCTGCACCACAGCTAGTCTGGATCTTGCTCATGCTCATGCACCGAAGATGATGGTGGGATTTTTACCATCAGTCGCCTGTCTCTGGGTGGGAACTGGGAAGTGCTGCGTTTTTATTGTGCACTTTCCGCAACTGATAGTATAGTGTGTGGGGCGTTAGGAGCTTGCGGATACAAGAAAATATGAAACAACAAAATTTAAATCGTTTGATGTCGCTTAGAAAAAAGGAACAAGTATGCGATAGCCAAGCATTGTAGCGATTTTCATGGGTCCTTTTTCCTCATGCAGATCTAGAGCTCATTGACGCAAAACAACTTTAAGCTGGCTGTAACCATGTGGCCGAT
Source organism: Armigeres subalbatus (assembly GCF_024139115.2). Classification (NCBI taxonomy): domain Eukaryota; kingdom Metazoa; phylum Arthropoda; class Insecta; order Diptera; family Culicidae; genus Armigeres; species Armigeres subalbatus. The sequence continues at coordinate 366,385,649 of NC_085140.1, read as the reverse complement.
ATTTTCTTTCTGGCACGAATCGTTCGTGTGTGAAAACGTGTGGAGACGCGTGGTACATCATACGTTAGTGATGTGGGATCATTCAACACTCGAAATCATTAGAAGTTTCATCCAGAAGAAAAAAATCTTTTTTTGTTCATACCAATCGTTTCATTCCAAGTTACATTCCATAACATGTCAGTAATCAGCTTGCGGTAAACCTTAGTGGATTTCTAGCTCACTTGTGTAAGGCAAATATAGCTTAAATTAAAAGACATTAGTTTTTACAGCCACAGGGTTACAAACTGAGTCGCAACAATTTTGCCCCTGGACCTTGACGATCAGAACTTTATCGAAATGATTCGCCATCCCCCCCGTATTTAATCTCATTAGGTTGCTTTTGGGGTGGCTCGGTGTACAAGTTTTTTCCGCATTACGCCAACCGTGTAAATGTTCAGCGGAACAACAATAGGTAGCTGGGAAAAGTGAGGTGAAATAACAGCAATTCAAACTCGGCAAAACGGTGATGACGGTGTCGAATATGGTGAGTGCCCGTTGACTTGCTTCAGGCGAAGGCAAACGAATAGGATAGGTGATCGCTTAGTTTTACTTTTTTTATGAATGTTTGTCCTGCGATGTGGTCGGAATAAAATTTTATGACACTGGGTAAACCGTGTGGGTAGTAAAATTGAAATAGTCCAAATTTGTTATGGCAGAGTAAGACAGCCGTGAATAATGAATGCTCTATAAGAAATGGCATTTGCAGGAATGTTTATGTTCTTCAAAACAATAGATTTCGTGCTCTGTCGCAAATACATGGAAAAAAGCTACTCAACGTTTTCACACTTGTACGAAACACCCAACGATATAACGAACGTCGAGTTAAAACGTCCTTACGATCCTAACCTACGATGTGTCACGCGCGTTCACTCACTATCCATACCAGAAAGAGACCAGCGTTGTCCTCTTAGAGCTGTCAGCTAAAAGATGTTTTGCTTCTGTGTGATATCCGGCAACCAAATATTACCACACCTTTTTATGAAACGTGAATGTTATGAATATGTAATAAAATTGATTTTTTGTTATATGAAGATGGGGGCAATAACAACTAAATATGTGTGTTTCGTTGATTAATGCCGTATAATTTTTTTTACATATATTTTTTTTATTTTAGAAATTAGATTTTGATGTATTTTCAGCTAGTAAAAATCATTCATAATTTTTTATATCTTGTTTTATGACTTGAATGCAAATACAAAGCAAGAGGAGGCATGCTTGTGTTGTTTGTGTTCTCAAAACTTTTGTTGTAGTCATTTGACGCGGTGTGATAGAGCGGAATAGTCTACGGTCTTTATTCAGTAAAGAAGAGACTACCATGCAAAGTTCTCGACTCAACAATGCTTGTTCTCTCAAATGGCCCTCTGGTAATCTTCAGTTTCTATTTATTGCATTACTTTCATCTACTCCAGCGGTTCTCAACCTTTTTCTTGAAGGGTACCCCTTCGAACTTTTGCATTATTTGAGGTAAAGGTGGAGGCTTCCGAGCCTCTTGAAAGGAGGCTTCCGAGCCTCTTGAAAGGAGGCTTCCGAGCCTCTTGAAAGGAGGCTTCCGAGCCTCTTGAAAGGAGGCTTTCGAGCCTCTTGAAAGGAGGCTTTCGAGCCTCTTGAAAGGAGGCTTCTGAGCCTCTTGAAAGGAGGCTTCTGAGCCTCTTGAAAGGAGGCTTCTGAGCCTCTTGAAAGGAGGCTTCTGAGCCTCTTGAAAGGAGGCTTCTGAGCCTCTTGAAAGGAGGCTTCCGAGCCTCTTGAAAGGAGGCTTCTGAGCCTCTTGAAAGGAGGCTTGAGCCTCTTGAAAGGAGGCTTCTGAGCCTCTTGAAAGGAGGCTGCCGAGCCTCTTGAAAGGAGGCTGCTGAGCCTCTTGAAAGGAGGCTTCCGAGCCTCTTGAAAGGAGGCTTCTGAGCCTCTTGAAAGGAGGCCTGAGGCCTCTTGAAAGGAGGCTCTGAGCCTCTTGAAAGGAGGCTTGAGCCTCTTGAAAGGAGGCTTCTGAGCCTCTTGAAAGGAGGCCTGAGCCTCTTGAAAGGAGGCCTGAGCCTCTTGAAAGGAGGCCTGAGCCTCTTGAAAGGAGGCTTCTGAGCCTCTTGAAAGGAGGCTTCTGAGGCCTCTTGAAAGGAGGCTTCCGAGCCTCTTGAAAGGAGGCTTCTGAGCCTCTTGAAAGGAGGCTCTGAGCCTCTTGAAAGGAGGCTTCTGAGCCTCTTGAAAGGAGGCTTGAGCTCTTGAAAGGAGGCTTCCTGAGCCCTTGAAAGGAGGCTTCTGAGGCCTCTTGAAAGGAGGCTTCTGAGCCTCTTGAAAGGAGGCTTCTGAGCCTCTTGAAAGGAGGCTTCTGAGCCTCTTGAAGGAGGCTTCTGAGGCCTCTTGAAAGGAGGCTTCTGAGGCCTCTTGAAAGGAGGCTTCTGAGCCTCTTGAAAGGAGGCTTCCGAGCCTCTTGAAAGGAGGCTTCCGAGCCTCTTGAAAGGAGGCTTGAGCCTCTTGAAAGGAGGCTTCCGGAGCCTCTTGAAAGGAGGCTTCTGAGCCTCTTGAAAGGAGGCCTGAGCTCTTGAAAGGAGGCTCTGAGCCTCTTGAAAGGAGGCTTCTGAGCCTCTTGAAAGGAGGCTCTGAGCCTCTTGAAAGGAGGCTTGAGCCTCTTGAAAGGAGGCTTCTGAGCCTCTTGAAAGGAGGCTTCTGAGCCTCTTGAAAGGAGGCTTCTGAGCCTCTTGAAAGGAGGCTTCTGAGCCTCTTGAAAGGAGGCCTGAGCCTCTTGAAAGGAGGCTTCCGAGCCTCTTGAAAGGAGGCCTGAGCCTCTTGAAAGGAGGCTTCTGAGCCTCTTGAAAGGAGGCTTCTGAGCCTCTTGAAAGGAGGCTTCTGAGCCTCTTGAAAGGAGGCTTCTGAGCCTCTTGAAAGGAGGCCTGAGCCTCTTGAAAGGAGGCTTCGAGCCTCTTGAAAGGAGGCTTCTGAGCCTCTTGAAAGGAGGCTTCTGAGCCTCTTGAAAGGAGGCTTCTGAGCCTCTTGAAAGGAGGCTGAGCCTCTTGAAAGGAGGCTTCCGGAGCCTCTTGAAAGGAGGCCTGAGCCTCTTGAAAGGAGGCTTCTGAGCCTCTTGAAAGGAGGCTTCTGAGCCTCTTGAAAGGAGGCTTCCGAGCCTCTTGAAAGGAGGCTTCTGAGCCTCTTGAAAGGAGGCTTCTGAGCCTCTTGAAAGGAGGCTTCTGAGCCTCTTGAAAGGAGGCTTCTGAGCCTCTTGAAAGGAGGCTTCTGAGCTCTTGAAAGGAGGCTTCTGAGCCTCTTGAAAGGAGGCTCTCGAGCCTCTTGAAAGGAGGCTTCCGAGCCTCTTGAAAGGAGGCTTCCGAGCCTCTTGAAAGGAGGCTTCCGAGCCTCTTGAAAGGAGGCTTCCGAGCCTCTTGAAAGGAGGCTTCCGAGCCTCTTGAAAGGAGACTTCTGAGCCTCTTGAAAGGAGGCTTCCGAGCCTCTTGAAAGGAGGCTTCCGAGCCTCTTGAAAGGAGGCTTCCGAGCCTCTTGAAAGGAGGCTTCCGAGCCTCTTGAAAGGAGGCTTCCGAGCCTCTTGAAAGGAGGCTTCCGAGCCTCTTGAAAGGAGGCTTCTGAATACCTTGTAAGTATGCTTCCATACCTCATAAAAGAAGAATTCCGAGCCTCTTGAAGGGAGACTTTCATGCCTCTTGAAATGATTCTCCCGAGCCTCTAAAAAGGAGCCTTTTGATCCTCTTGAAAAGAGCCTTCCTAGTCTTCTTAAAGGAGCTTCCGAGCCTCTTGAAAGCTGGTTTCCGCGCTTCTTAAAAGGACGCCTCTGATCCTCTTGAAAGTAGTTTTCCAAGACTCTTGAAAGAAGAATTCCGAGCCTCTGGAATGAAGGCTTCCAAGCCTCTTAAAAGAAAACTTCCGAGCGGATGCTCGTGAACATTATTATTATTATTACACTGGATTGTGTTTTTACACGATTTACATTTTCTCAATTTTCCACTCATCTCAAATGTTTAACGCAAATGATTTATCATGTGATTTTTCTTTGATTTATTCAGGATTTTTTGAAACATGTTGCGAAGATTTTGGTGGTAAATTGAAGTCACACGATCAAAAATACGAGCGAAAAAAGAAATCGTGTAAAAACAGAATCCTGTGTATTTATCTTTATTAACGAGACTTTCGGCCCTTGGCCGGCTCATTTCGGAGTACTCGTGAGGATTTAGAAAGGACGCTTCTGAGCTTCTTGAAAGTACGCCTCCAAGTCTCTTGAAAACAGAATTCCGAGCCTCTTGGAACGAAGCTTCATATCATCTTAAAAGGGGGCTTTCAAGCCACTTCTGAGCATCTTTTAAAGACGCCTCTAAGCCTCTTGAATGTAGTCTTCCCCGCCTCTTGAAAGAAGAATTAGGAGCCTCTTAAAAAGAGGCATCCGAGCATCTTAAAACAGCCTTCCGAATATTTTAAAAGGAGGCTTCCGAGCCTCTTGAAAGAAGGCTTTCGACAAGCATAGAAGTGCTTCCTATTTTGCAATGAAGCAACTGAACTTTCCGGGAAAAAGGCTTCGTGGCTCTCAAATGGAGGCTTCCATACCTTCAGACTCTAGATTTTAGTTCAGAAGCATATTCTTAACATATTATTTAAAACTTTGTATCGAATAGGTAGATTGCATTGAAGATTTTTGAAATTTGTTCATTAGACGTTTTGTCTCTTTGTTTTTTGTTGCACAGCTCTTTATACACTCTGCCTGTTGCGGAGGGTAGGATTAAATAGGCTTTGATTTGCTGATCGCTATGCATATTATGAGCAAGTCTTGTACCACAAGACAAAGTTTGGAATTAAAAAAAACTACACAATTGTCAATTTAAGTTTTATTGATAGGTTTTGACTGAATTTGTAATTCATCCGCCATTACATATTGTTGTCCGAAGTACCCCCTGGGGCCAGCGAAGGTACCCCAAGGGTACATGTACCCCAGGTTGAGAACCGCTGATCTACTCCCTTTCGTTTTGAGTAGTATAATTATCACCAAAAGAAGTGTGAGTTTAATCACGGTGTTTATGCCCCCAAAGAGAACGGATGACGAAAATCTCCAGTCCTGTTATCCGTCTACGACAAAAGGTCGGCCGGGGGGTTGCAAGGTACTCCGCAGTGTACCTGGAACCAGGCAAAGGTCGTATTCAGGTGCATGTTTGGGTTTCCGAAGCCGGGTGTCCTGGACGACATGGCGGTGGCTCGGGCAAGAATATGGTACAGATGTCCGGAAAACTATCCAAGACGGTCATCTTGGTACCGATGTCTACTCCAGGACCTGAAACCAACCCATATTCGTAATTGTTGAATTCTCTGTCTGTAGCCCGGCTACAGACCATCTGAGAGCCACGGAATTGTCATCCCTGCAAAAATTGCGCGATGTGGAGCTATTGTTATTGGCTTTGAAGGAGTACCACCACCACCTGGCTCCATACCAGTAGACTCACACCAATTAGAGGAGACCGACGCCGGCCATCGTATGCAGAAACCGGTGTGTTCAGTGTAAGATACAGTGACGAAAAAACGGCTTTGTGGCAGATGGCCGACCGCATACGATGCCTATCTCGGCACTATTAAACTCGACTGGAGAGTTTTGATAAAAGATAGGAAAACCGTATTCGACCAAAGGTCGTACAGACTGAACATTTAACACCTAGCATGAGACAACGGACAGAACACATAACACCCAATGGACCAGATGATAATTTTTCTTTGCCAACCGCAAGGCCACGAATCCCAAGGTCAGTGACTATCAAAGATAGTATGCACAATCCTTAACCGCAACATCCTATTATTGGTTCAGTGCGGTTTGGGCATCTTCTGAACAATATTGACTCTGGTCCTACAACTGACTTTGACTCTGCGAAATTGCGGTAGGAAGAAGAGGCTCCGGTCGATGAACACTCCAAGCACCTTAATGATTCTTTTGTTGGGAATAAGATGACTTAATACTAGGCCCGGACAACCGGTGCTTCCATCTGCATACACGTACTCTGTCACATTTGCCGGTAGCCAAAGTAAAACACACTGAGCTCACTCAACGAACGGCCCTGACGGCGGATTGCGTTTTTATCCGCGGGCTAGAGTGTTGTCAACAATCACCAGCAGGATTATGAAGGAAACACACCGTTCACGGCAACAAGGAACAGTGTCACCAGTAGAATGGAACCCTGGGGTACCCCGATCTCCCCCGGGAAAGTCCTCGAACCCTGATTCCCGATTGGAAGGAGCACCGTGAGGAAATTCCAGACAAAAGCAAGAATTCTCCAAGAAAATACCCACTCGCTCAAGGTTTCCGAGTCTCTCGAAAGCCACTTAAAAGAAGGCTTCTAGGAATCTTGAAAAGACGCCTCTGAGCCTCTAGAAAGTTGGCTTTCAAGCGTTTTGAAATAATAATGCCGAGCCCTTTAAAACGGGGCATCCGAGCCTCTAGTTAGGGGCCTTCCGAGTCTCTTGTAAGAGGGCTTCCGAGCCTCTGCAGAAGATGCCTCTGGGCCTCTTGAAGAGAGGCCTCCGAGCCTTTCAAATGGCGGGTTTCAAGCCAATTAAAAGAATACTTCTTAACACCTTGAAAGGATGCTTCTGAGCCTCTTGAAAGAAAAATTCTGAGCCCTTTGAAGAGTGGCATTCGAACCTCTAGTAAGGGGGTTTCTGGACCTCTTGAAATGGGCTTCCGAACCTCTAGAAATGGGCTTCCCAATCTCTTGAAAGAGGGCTTCTGCGTCTCTTGATAATATGCTTTTAAGTCTCTTGAAGAGAGGCTTCCGAGCCTCTCGAATTGCGGCTTTCGGGCCGAGAGGATGCTTCTGAGCCTCTTGAAAGAAGAGTTCCGAGCTTCTTGAAAGGAGTCTTCTGAGCTTCTTGAAAGGAGGCTTCTGAGGATCTTAAAAGGAGGCTTATGAGCTTCTTGAAAGGAGCCTTCCGTGCCTCTTGAAAAGAGGTTTCAGAAGCGTGGCGGCTTTCTAGCCATTTAAAAAAAGGCTTCCGGGCCTCTAAAAAGAAGGCTTCCGGGTGTTTTTATTACTGCGACCAATTGTTGATCTATTGTAAGGCCGATACAAATATTTGAAATCTATTTTGTCTCCCCCCCCCTCGGATTTTTTTGTCAGAAAATGATATTTTGAGGGGGCAACAAAATAAAATTCGGATAATTTTGAGGATTTGTAAAACATTCTTTAACAAATCCGAGTTTTTTTTTTGATTTTTTTCATTTAATTATTTATTTTTTATTATCCTCCCCTCCCTTGACTATTCGGAGACCAGTAGGACAAAAAGTCAATTAAATATTTGTAACGGCCTAATATATTTCCTCGTTTTGCTAGCTATGACATCATGGCGTATCGCTATTTGAAGTGAGTAACATTGCTTGACTAACAGCTTCTCTCCAACACGGCTCAGCATTTCAAATGAAATGCACCACCAAATCAGGATTTGTTCTACAATCCTCAAGTGGTTCTATAAGCGCCTTGGTAAAGAACTTTCGTCTTGTTTCTAATATTGCCGAATAACGCCATAAAAATGTTCCGAAGCCTCTTGGAAGGAGACTTCCGGGCCGCTTAAAAGGATGCTTACGGACCTCGGAAGCAGACTTCCGAGCGTCTTAAAATAGACTTCCAGATCTCTTACAAGTAGGATTCCGCAGAATGTCGAAGATGTCGAAAGAATTGAATTCAGGTGAAGGGACACAAACAACGATTGAACTGTTCGCCGTGAATGGGACGCCGACTCAAGTTTGCGGTGAGGTGTTGCTTAAAGTGAGTTCTCACGCGAGTTTTTGTGGATGTTTATAATCGCCGCCGGAGTGCGCGTCCGATCGTGTTTATTCTAGCACGCAGAACGATCGCGCGATCATCGAAATATTTTGTTTTGCTTTGTGTGCTCGGTAAGTTATAAGATTCCCCCAAACACACGCGATGCGACAGTCGCGACGCGATTCTATTGCTTAGCGACAGCGATTCTGTCGCCGTTGGAATGGAAGCGTAAATCAAGCATTGCCTGCAGCGACCCAACGATAGACCCGCGGCGACTAGTTGACGCCGTCGCGGCGATGAAATCGCTTAGGTCTGGGTGAGTCTATAAGGGGCCGTACACATATTACGTAAGCACTTATGCGGGGAGGAGGGTATGTCAATATCTTACGCGCCATATAAATAAAAAATCTTTTGTATGGAAAAAATCTTACATGGGGGGAGGGGGGTCGAAAAACCCAAAAAAAAATGCTTACGTAATAAGTGTACGGCCCCTAAGTGCGTGGTCGAGTGTGCTTTTGTTTAACATCGATCGTATCGTACTACACGCTACACAGGGCAAACCGACCAGGTTCATATGACATTCGGCCATGTTCATATGACAAGTATCTACTATCAGTTGTGCAGAATTTATCTCATTTTGGATGAATTCCTTAAATATAAATTATTGAATGTCGACCTTTTTACAACTGAAACTAACGGTGAGATGATTTCCAGCCGATAAAGAGCAAAAAACCTCGTTAGACAATGTCTTTGCAGGGCTAAATTGGTCACTACATCCTTTGCTATTTTTCAAGCTCCTTGAAAGGAGGCCTTCAAGCTGGTCAAAGCTTCCAATAAGCGTAGAAGGATGCTTCTAATCCTTTTGCAACGAAGCAAACGAGCTTTTCGAATAAGATTCAAGCTTTTGACCCAGAAGAATATTCTTAACATATTATTCAACATTTTACTACAAGACGAAGTTTTGAAATAAATAAAATACGATTATCAAGAAGTTTTGACTGGAATTGCAATACTTCCGCAATTACACATTTTTGTCCGAGGTACCCCCTGGGGCCAGCGAATGTACCCCCAGAGGTACATGTACCCCAGCTTGAGAACCGCTGTTCTAGCGTATTTTTTAGCATAGATCCTCTAGACAAATGTTTGTTATATGGTGAGCTATATTTTGAATTGACAACCGTATTGATTCTGCAGGACGTTTTGTTTGTTTTGACCCTTCTGAAGATTTTTTAGTTTTCACTCAAAATTTGAACAACTTTTCATAACAATGACCAAATACTATATTTTTTCACAGCACAAAGCCATTAATATGCTAAATGATCTGTACTAGTCAAGATGTCAACATTGCATAACAATTTTAGGATATTTGGAATTCAAGTTATTGCGTCAATGTGAGGACACTTGATCCCTCATTTGTCACCCATACACAAAATCGGAAAAAAAAATTGAAAAATATAAATTTGTTCTCAAGTGGCTATTCTTGTGAAGATTTGACTGATTTGATAAAGGGTTGGCTCGAAACAATACTTATTAAGTAGATATCATTGAAAAGGGATCAAGTCTCCCCTACTTCTAATATTGCATGCGCTGTTGAATTACATATCGAAAATCGTTCATCAATACGCACAGTAAGTCTTTTTTTTTTATTTTTATTTGAGTGATTTTTTCGCAAAAAGAAGTTCATCCCTTAAAGGGCACAGTGAGTAGAAAAATCTGCGTATTTTGGAGGAAAAATATTTAAAAAATCAGAGAGCACCTTTCTACGTTTATCAATGTAAGTTCTTGGAGAGTGATCAATTTCCCCCGAATATTTTTAAAATGGATTTTTCACAACACTCTATATTAATAACAACAACAATTTACAGACAGCAGAAAAATAGAATTTCCATAAACAATAAGATGTTTTCCATAAAAAATGAGAAATGCTCAAAAAGAAATTAAGGTTACAAGCAACAAAACAATATAAAATTTTTATGAATAATGAAAAATTTCCATGAACAAAAAAGAATTTTCCACAAAAATGTATAAGTAATCTCTTTTAAAAATAAAAATTGAAATTAAAAAAAAGAATTTTTCATACAGGAATAAAAATGTTCCATTGAAAAAAATCTAAATATCCATAAACAAATTAATATTAGCAATAAACAATTACAAAATTCCTCACAAAATAATGTGTGTTTCAACGAAAAATTTTAAAATTTCCACAAAAAAAATGCAATGAAAAATTTTCTTCAAAATAATAGAAAAAACAATGAAATTGATTAAGTTTCCCATGAACGCTAAACGCTTCTAATGAAGTGGCAGTTTTTGCCTTTAAAAGTGCTAAAAAATCGTTCCGTGTAAAATTCTTTATTGTTCATGGAAATTTTGCATTATTTTAATAAATTTTATATTTATTTGTTGCTTGTGATTTCCTGATTTCTTTATTGGCAATTCCCTTATTCTTCATGAAAAATTTCTAATTTTCTAGTGGATTTTTGTATTTTATTCATTTACGGACTGTCACACATCAGTAAAGTTAAATTATTCATCTCTTAGAGAGTCTGTGCGAAAACCGTGTAAGGTGTTTATTTTTTGCTATGATACATCGGAAATATGGAAAGGGGATCAAGTCTCCCCTTGGGGTTCTTGCACGAATTACGTAACGCCAAATTTGATGTTTTTGGACCCCTACCCTCACCCTCTTTCACTTTCAACACTTTCTGTATGAAGGGTTTAATTTTTTTGTACGGATAGTAACGCTTGGTCTGACCTCCTCCCCCCTACAGCGTTACGTAATTTGTGACAGGCCCCTTGAAGATTCCTCTCGCAAGTTCTTCGAGGACGAAATTACATTTAATCAAAAATCAACAAAAAAAAAGTAGGTAACTCACTGAAACATGTCCCCTTTGAATTGAAATAGAAAGGAAATAGCTGACCAGGCTCCAGTGCAGTCAATCTGGGTAAAACTGATTTACAAAAGTTGGACCTGAGCTTTTCCCATTTGGCTGCGAAATGACATCGGCAACTGAAAATTGTGGAGCACAAAACGTGGCCTGATCCCTTCAGTCGAGTGGAGTCATTGCTATGCAACTGCAGTCTGCTTTCAGGATAAATAGGAATCAATTTACTGCTTCTGGGTGATTCGGGCAAGCAAGTACACAATTTCTCCCTCGTGGGATGTGCCACTCAGCCACCAGAAGCGGAGTCAATTCAGAATCATAAAGTGCCTTCTAGTGGAACTGCTGAATTATGCATAAGCTCGACAGAAACACGAATTGGACAACAATTTATATCTGCATTATTTGTCAGTCGGTGGCGCTAGGATGGAAAAGAAATCCGATTCATCTGGTTGTTACAGAGTAAATAAAAACGAATTTGTGTCGTTCTGATTTTGGCGTAGGTAGGTACGGTAGCGGTGCAGAGAATGATTTCGAATTCAACTCAGGGTCATCCACGAATGCACGAGTGCACCTGAAGCAAACTAATTGGCGTACCAAGATCCAAAAGAAGACACTGAGCATGACTAACCACACAGGCGGAGGCGAAGCTACTGATTTGATAGAAGTTGCCGTAGTAACTTTTATTTAGTGGTACAGAAATACTTGGACGATCAGAATATTGCTTCATCACAGGTGCAACGAAAGTGCACTTGTTTGCTTCTGCTGATTCTCAGCATTACGTGATTCGCTTGCTTCATTATGATGCATGAACTATTTTCAAAGGTATTGTATTGAATGACATGATATCGATAATTAAAAGTATGTATGGTACGATAACACAGTGGAACAAAATTAAACCTTTGGTTTGCCATAAAAAGTAAATTTATAACTCTCTTCTATATTTTAATTAGTTCAATATTCTAGGCTCACATATTTTTTTAAATATAGCTCGACAAGTACAGGGAAATATGAGATTTTTATATTTTTCAACATCAAATGTGCATTTAACAAATAGGCTAGATGTACCAGTTGTGGCTATAGCACCAGTTGTCGCACTAATACTTGATATGCCAAATGGCCAATCAAATCACCGCAAACGAAGTTCATATCGATAAAGCATATTCATATGATACGATAACACCTTTAATTTCCTCCAAAACAAGCAAAGCATAATTGTAAAAAAATATTTTGCTTAATTTTCGACGTCCTTTGCACCAGTTGTCGCACTAGTGGTCCCAATTTGGCCAATCCCATAAGAAAACAATGGGATTTACCAAATAAGGAACCAAAATTAAGAATAGTGCCACAACTGGTGCATGCGTTCCTATTATGGATTAATAATTTTGAGGATAATAACAAATTTTATTGTGGTTTTCACAGCTGTTCTAAGGAGCAGGAAGTTGAACTTTTCGCTTGATATATAAAGTCCACCCACATGCCTTTTACTATTTTTTTTTAATAGTTGTTCTTATGCATGGCGACAATTGGTACACCCACCCTATAACTTTTGAGATAATCAATAACCGAAACAGTCCAAAATCATCTCTCTGCTGTTTTTGGCATCGTGTTCGAGATGTAGGTATACGTGCTTAACTCATAAATTATTAAAAAAAATCATGATAATAAAGACATACAAATTAAAAAAGACTTATATAAGTAAGTGTTGAATATTAGTTTTTTCAAGAACACGCTTTATGTTAAATTACATAACTCAATATAGATTTCATTGTTTATTACTTTCACCTAAAATGAAAATAACTTAACGAATAAAAACAATTAGTATTTCCCTAAACACTCCGAAACCTAATCAAGGTGGCTAGCTAAAATCAATAGAGCTAAACACCAGACTGTATATCCGGAATCCATTCGTTCCCAATACACGAAACAATACTCAAGCACTAAATCCTACCATCACAAAATAAATATTAGAACACAGTAAGGTATACATCATCACCGTGGGCGTAGAGCACATTTAGAGAAAAAAAAACACAATCACCGCATCTTCCGTATCAGCCGCAGCAGCAAACCCGTAGTCGATTGATTGCACTAATCGAGTTTTTCTACCACCCGATTTTTTTCTTTCCTTTTGGGGTTTCCCGTTTGCTTCTGACCTATCAAGTTTCGCCTATTTCAGTCGTCGGCCACTGCGTATTCGTGCTGGGGCGCAAGTACGGCGAAATCTGTCGGCGGGATTCCGACTGCGAATCCGGACTGGTCTGCGACATCTCGACGCTGAGCGGTGCCAGCGTTTGCCGGTCGCCGATCGTGCTGGCCAAGCAGTACGCCGAGGATTGCATCACATCGAGCGACTGTGATATCACGCGGTGAGTTGTAATTGGGCATAGTTTTTATCCAGTCCCGAGAGAAACGCTCATTGATTCGACTAATGGAAGTATTAGTCGTATGGTAGACGAGAAATATACCTCCGTGCATTCTGAACTACGGTCCAGATAATATTATATGAAGTACGCACTCGAAGTCAAATACCAAATCCACCCACAAATATATGTTTTCACAATAAAGATTGGTATTTTTTCATTGCTAGTGATAAGCTAATCAACGCATAAAATTTGTTCTGACAGAAACGTAATAAAATTCAATGTTGCCTTCGCTTTCTTCCCCCATGAACAGAGGACTGTGCTGCCAGGTGCAGAGAAGACATCGACAAGTGCCCCGTAAGGTGAGTGGGAATCGATTCGAACGAAATTGGATCGTTTGTATACTCAGCGAAATATCGTTTAGGCAAATGTTATACTTGAATTTGATTATCATTATTCTTTCGCTTCTTTTCCCTCGCTTCACATGTCTGGAACAGGTCTGCTCCTACTTCAAGGACCCTCTGCTGTGCATTGGAACTGTTGCTGCCGATCAGGTAAGACCGAGTCCCAGAGCACGATGGAATCACCCAGGGCGAAATTAAACGTTAATTGGTTTTTGTGTACAGTAATATCTTCTATCATGGGAATATCATGGTGGAATGGTACAAAAAAGTTGATGATTTGTGTTGAAAGGCATCGAATGTCAATGTCTGACAAAGGATTCATACCACGTGTAAAGAATCAACATCCTAAACAAATTTAAGTACGCTTTTTGGGTGCGTTGTAACAAATTATTAGACAGTTTTCAGTTCAACCACTTCTGAATGCCTTGTCAATTTACCATCAATTTTCGAACGGTTCGGAGTGATCTGAGGGGCGTTACAAGTCCGGCAAAAGTACATAATTGTTAAATATTTCTAGCGGCTAAAATTAATTTTAATAAATTAAGAGGCTTTCAATAGGCTCGGAGGCCCTGCCGTATTATACACGATGCACAATATTTTCTTCTTTGTACTCTTGCAACAGCTCGCGATTCATGCGTCTGTGCCACACATCACATCAAAGCCTAGTTTCCCCTCAAGTATTGTACGCAGCACTTTTCGCTCGAAAACCGCGGAAGCTTTAAGATCCATCTCTATTGACGTACACGCTTGATGTTCGTAAAGGGCCACTGGTAGAATCATAGTTTTATACAGAATAAATTTTCCTTTCCTGTTGCGGAACCTAAGCTAATGTTACGTGTTTTCACAGCGGGCAGCAGGGACTATGTCCAAGGGCTTGACTATCCTACCCCAGGCCATCTGCGAGTTCTGGGGCTTGCCTAGGATGTGGTGGGGTTTGACAACGGGCCCTTTTAAATTCCTCTAAAAAGCTGCATGTATCCGCAAGTAGGCTCCACCAAAGCAACCGTGTGCCGCTCAAAGCGCACAAGCCCAAGTCCTGGTGTTAGGTGGGACGCTAAACAGCCCTGACACGGCGGCCCTCCGACGAGACAGAAGATTTGCGCAGGCCCAATAAGCCGGCTGGAAAACCAATAATTTCGAACAAATAAGAGATAATGCGACTCGATATAATCGGCAAAGACCTAGGCGACGAATAAAGGATCACGATTGGAAGCTTGGAACATGGAACTGCAAGTCGCTAGGTTTCGCAGGTTACGACAGGATGATCTACGATGAATTACATCCCCGCAACTTCGACGTCGTGGCTCTGCAGTTTTGCTGGACAGGAAAGAAGGCGGCTACCTTCTACCAAAGCTGTGGCACCACCATCGAGCTAGGAACCAGCTTCATAGTGCTGGGTAAGATGCGCCAACGCGTGATTGGGTGGCAGCCAATGAACGCAAAGATCTGAAGATCTGCAAGCTGAGGATTAAAGGCCGTTTCTTCAACTATAGCATCATCAACGTGCACTGCCCACACGAAGGGAGATCCAACGACGAGAAAGAAGCGTTCTACGCACAGCTGGAGCAGACATACGATGGATGCCCACTGCGGGACGTCAAAATCGTCATCGGTGACATGAACGCACAGGTAGGAAGGGAGGAAATGTATAGACCGGTCATCGGACCATATAGTCTGCACACCGTATCGAATGACAACGGCCAACGATGCATAAACTTTGCAGCATCCCGCGGAATGGTAGTCCGAAGCACCTTCTTTCCCCACAAAAATATCCACAAGGCCACATGGAGATCACCTAACCAAGAAACGGAAAACCAAATCAACCACGTTCTAATCGACGGTAAATTCTTCTCCTACATCACGAACGTCCGCACTTACCGCAGTGCGAATATAGTATCCGACCACTACCTCGTTGCAGTATGCCTGCGCTCAAAGTTCTCGACGGTGTACAACACGCGTCGAAGTCGAACGCCGCGGCTTAACATTGGGCGACTACAAGACGGTAGACTAGCCCAAGAATACGCGCAGCAGCTGGAAGTGGCATTCCCAACGAAAGAGCAGCTAGGCGCAGCGTCTCTTGAAGATGGCTGGAGAGATATTCGATCCGCCATTGGTAGCACCGCAACCGCTGCACTTGGCACGGTGCCCCGGATCAGAGAAACGACTGGTATGACGGCGAATTTGAGCAGTTAGTAGAAGAGAAGAATGCAGCATGGGCGAGATTGCTGCAACACCGCACGAGGGCGAACGAGGCACGATATAAACAGGCGCGGAACAGACAAAACTCGATTTTACGGAGGAAAAAGCGCCAGCAGGAAGATCGAGACCGTGAAGAGACGGAGCAACTGTACCGCGCTAATAACACACGAAAGTTCTATGAAAAGTTGAACCGTTCACGTAAGGGCCACGTGCCACAGCCCGATATGTGCAAAGACATAAACGGGAGCCTTCTTACCAACGAGCGTGAGGTTATCCCAAAGGTGGCGGCAGCACTACGAAGAGCACCTGAATGGCGATGTGGCAGACGAAGATGGCGGTATGGTGATGGACCTGGGAGAACGCGCGAAGGACATAATTTTACCGGCTCCGGATCTCCAGGAAATCCAGGAGGAGATTGGCCGGTTGAAGAACAACAAAGCCACTGGGGTTGACCAACTACCAGGAGAGCTGTTTAAACACGGTGGTGAGGCACTGGCTACAGCGCTGCACTGGGTCATTACCAAGATTTGGGAGGAGGAAGTTTTGCCGCAGGAGTGGATGGAAGGTGTTGTGTGTCCCATCTACAAAAAGGCGATAAGCTGGATTGTAGCATGCTGAACGCCGCCTACAAGATACTCTCCCAAATTTTATTCCGTCGACTAGCACCAATTGAAAGGGAGTTCGTGGGGCAGTACCAGGCGGGTTTTATGGGCGAACGCTCCACCATGGACCAGGTGTTCGCCATTCGCCAAGTACTGTAGAAATGCCGCGAATACAACGTGCCCACTAGACTGGCCCAGATTACTATGGGGAGGAAAAAATGTTGTCGAATTCCACGGGGCACCCCCCAGAATTGTGTCTTTGGGTGAGAAAATCAATCTCTAAAAATTTCAGCTCAATCGCTTGTTGCATAAGCTGGCGCATTTGATTTGAAGTTTGTATGGGGATTTCAGCCAAAATGTATAGGAAAATACACCTCCGTCACTCATTCGATCTGGAAATTGGTTCTGATTGCTCGATTGACCTCAGAATTGCAAAAACGGCAGTTGGTATGCTACAGAACAATTTCACAGAACATTGCATGATGATTAAATAAACTTTTATATAATTTTCGGCTGATTTATAAGTAGCTGATTTGTGTTTTTTTGAGTTTTTTGATCGAATCGCATCAGCCGAAACCTATATAAAAGTTCATTTAAGCATCATACAATGTTCTGTGAAATTGTTCTGTAGCATACCAACTGCCGTTTTTGCAACTCTGAGGTCAATCGAGCAAAATAGGCTGGACCATTTTATAAAAATATTTTTTTTTATTTTGCTGAATATTGATATAAAATGTTCTACAAAGTTGTAGCGCAGCTTTCTCCAATCAACTTTGCAATATAAACTTTTTATGTAGCTCTCAAGCTCACCTGTTTAGAGTAATTTTACCAACAGTTTTTCACTGATTGAAGAACGGTAAATTATTATGCGGGTAAGCTCTCATTCTAAACAGCTTTTTATTGTGGCTTCAGGACAATTTGGAGATCTTACAACATCTCATATACCTGTATTTGAGACGCATGTGAAAGACTAATACTCAGAAGACAAAATTGGGTTGACACCGCGGCTGGGGACATCGCGAAAGCCTTGTTTGATTCGGTAGACCATTTGATTCAAACTCCAGGATTATTTGGAGATTTCAAATCATCTCATATACTTGAATTTAATACGTAAGGGGAAGACAAATACTCGGAGGGCATGGTTTTGATGATACCACGGCTGGGGACATCATGGAAGTCTTGGTTCATTCAAAAGAACATTTGATTCAAACTCCAGAACAATTTGGAGATCTTACAACTTCATACATGCACGAATTGAAGACGCAAGTGAAAGACAAATAATCGGAGGACAAAATTGGGTTGACACCGAAGCTGGGGACACCATGGAAGCATTGGTTGATTCGGTAAACCATTTGGTTCAAACTACAGGACAATTTGGAGATCTTACAACACTTCATTTGTTTTGTTTTGAGACACATGTGAAAGACAAATCCTCGGAGGACATACTTGAGTTAATACCACGGCTTGCGACATCATGAAGATTTTGGTTGATTCAATAAACTATTTGATTCAATCTCCAGGACAATTTGGGAATCTTATAACATCTCATATGCCTGGATTTGAAGAGATCTTACAATACTTCATGTAAGACGCAAGAGAATGTATTTAGAAGTATCCAATGATCAATAAATTAAATGAAATACTAGAAATTTTAGCAAAAATTCTTTTTACGTCACATTCGATTTACGTCCCCCCAATAAGTGACGTAAAAAGAGGGTTAAGTGTTTTTCTCGGCTACTCATGTATTTCTGAAGAGATTGAAGTATCGGGTGAATGTTATCCGTCAATTTTTGTTTTTGATATCTCATACCCGAAATTCCATGAACCTGTACTGTGGCTATCGAATGACCAGTTTCATTGCTGTAAGAATCTACGATACTAATACACAATGCACGACCAATAAACTGGAAGAAAAAATTTATTGAAAAATCCATTTCACTTGAGTTAAAATACCTTGCTTACTAAAAATATCACTCTTCCAGGTCAAACATGAGATCGAGCACACCGCAGGCGAGAAACGAATCATCTACAACAAGCACTAAACCGCTCGGCAAAGTATTGCAATGAATTGTTTGACAACGTGATAGCAGAGAATCCACTTAAGTAACAGACAAAATCAGCGACAAAAAGATACACACAAGAACATAATCAAAATACCACAAACAGTAGCGTTTACTTATATACACCATTGTACAGAATGTGTTTCCCAAATTTTAACTGCATAGCAAAGCATTTATCGACCTCATGTTTATGTTGAACCTTGTATGTTGGTAAAACTGTTGAGTTTCAAAATGCTTGAAAAAAAAATAGAATCGTGAATAAATAAATAACTTCTACCTTAGACGGTAACTAAAAGTGCGGAGAAGTCTAAGGCGAGTCCTAGCCTATTGAAAATGTATTTACGGAAATAGGTTTAGAACTTCAGGAATGTTTCCATACCTTGTGGTAATGTTAAATAAGAGAGTATGTGTATGAGAAAAATGTGAAACAACTGGAAATTCAAAGTAGCACACAATATTACATCAAAAAATGAACTAATACATATCAATCAATGTCCTTATTGTCCTTGCCGAGATCAAATATACTAATAATGAGGAAAAAATTGAAAAATAAAACGTTTACTTTAGAGTGATCATTAAAATTTAAATCTTAAGAGGTCGTGACTAGCAAAGCAAAAAGATTTCGGAAGCCTGGCGAGTCTTTTTTTGTAATGAACAGAAAATACGGAAATCGCGCATGAATATTCAGCGAAACACTCCCTCCAAGAATGAATTGATTAATCAAAGTTTAAGTGATAATTAACTAACGATGTTACCACCAAGCAAAATTGTTATTTCAAAAAGCTTCCTCATTGATACCAAAATAGAAAAAAAACTTGCTCATCTGTGAAAGGATAAGGATGACAAGGAATCATACCGCCGGTTCGTCGCTTTAAAGAAAGATAGTGGTTTTGTCCGTTGAGCTCTATTTTCAAAGCAATTTTTTTATTGTGCGACTATAAAATTGTAATAAAACCACTTTTAAATCTACGTTTGTAAATCGTTACAGCCCAAAGAATTTTTTTTTTGATTGAAATGCACATCGACTCTAACCAAATTATTCAAAATTTGGCTTATGGCAAGGCTTGTAATAAAACTTTGATTGTTAAATCCGTGGATGTGGGATATTCATATACAGGCCTACGAGATGAGTATGCACTATTCTATTTAAATCCATCACCTTAAATATTGACATATTTGTACATCGATTTCAAGTGGAAGGTTGTTCATTTGAATTCAATATTGTTACATGTTGTCAATAATAAAAAAAAAACTTCAGTGAATTGTCATTGACAACTCTATATCCTGAAAACCACATAGAATCAATACAACTGTGAATGAGATTTCATTAATGTTACTCACTTTTCAAATAAACTTCCACATGCTATCTTTTTTCAAGAGTCGCAGACCGGTGGAGTCATTCGTATGGCTAAAAAGTTCTTCTAATCTTTTATACACAACTCGACTACCATAGATTCAAAATACAACTACGTCTATACAGTAATGAACGCATCTTTCAACCTCAATTATTAAACAAAAAGAGACAAAATGGGAAGCGTGAAGAGTCACAAATATTATACTGATATAATCGGTTCTTATGCAAAGAAACATATCGTTATATTAAATAAAACCAAAATAAATTAAAAGCAAAATGAACATAGAATAATATTAATTACCACGTAAGTTTAGGACCTAAACAACTAAACGACAAGATATCATACTGGCTGAGGCATTTACTTATCGTATGTTTAGTATATACTATTATATATATGAAGAGGATGATTAATAATTAAGCGAATCTTTAAATCAAACTGAAACGAAAGGATATCCAGAAGAAGTTATGGTTGAATATCACACTATGGCAGCAAGATCAAACATGAAATCGTTCACATATCTTCACATTATAGTCTTGATTGCAACGGTTACGAAATATCTCGACTGAAATTAAATTAAGCGAAAGACGAAAAATCCAACATAAGATAGACAACAATCCGCTGATAATTTGAACAAATAGAGCCTAATGTGAAGCATCAAACACTGAGTGAACTATGAATAACAAATATTTCCATTCGATGAAATCAAAATTGAGCCAAGACAGAGTAACAAAGGAATTATCTAACAGGAAGATCCAAACTTTGTTAGAATCACTCGGTAGGATATTGACATAAACTCTTTAACGAATTCGAGCAACATTCTGGAAAGCAAAGCAAGTTAAAAAGATCAATGAGTCCATCAACGTTTCCAGAACGTTGCTCGATCCTGACCTAAAACTGACGCCAGCGGTACTCGCATAACAGACAACTAATTGCTTTTTAGGCCTAAGTTCAGACTAAAGAGTGAAACGGCACGTAAAAGCAAGCGAGCAGCCATTTCTGCTTAGTGCAAAAAGAAATGAATCAGAGTAAATGCAAACAAGTAACATATCAAAACTCTCAAAATGGTGCCACAGATAGTTCTATATTATTGCTAAAGGCTATCCTATTTCTGCTACAGAAGTAGATTAACAGACAAGAACGAAACAAACAACTGATGGAAAACGACGCGCAAAGAGTAATCAATCAATGAAGCACTTTTTATCACACAAGCACAACCGTTTCGGTTTGAACACGAAAACTATACTCACGCATATACATGTACGTACACACAAACACGAAGAGCTATTTTTCTGGATTACATACTCTACACTTTTGTCACACAGTGTATTTAAATTTAGCGAAACACGACAATTTACATTTTCTCACTCTTATGTACAAATTCATAAACTCAAGTCAAACGGAAATAAATGCACGGCAGAAAAGGATGGATAAAAGACAAAACTTCAGAAAATATATGTGTATATCTTTCAAAACTCTAAAACTGTAGTTTCACGATGCATCTGTACTAAATATCACAAATTTCACTAAAGAAAATTGTCGAAAGGGACCTTCTCCGATAACACGGCGCTTTGAACTTATGCATGAGGGTTCACAAAATAGACAATAAACATTAAACTTATTTACCTTTTTTTTCTAGCCAAATAGACAATAAACTTATTTACCATTTTTTTTTCTTGCCGATCCAGCTTAGCTTGATTGACTGTACCCATCGTAGTTGCTAGTCGTGATTGGTCGAGAAACAACAAATAATGCACAGCTCACCAATTGAATAGTTTTTTTTGGGACTAGAAAGCTATTCTCACTGTACATGCTTCGGAGTTTCTTCAATTCAAGATCCATAACGATGTCGGCCACGTCCTCACAGTCAATTATAATAAGGGGATGAACATTAGTTCGACACTCATTGTCCTCTGCATCTCCATGAGCGCACTGGAAAGGAATAGTATGTTAGTTGGAAAGGAAATATATTGGAGATCGTTATGGTAAGCGACTAATTATTTCTTTTGAACGACGCCATATTCATGATGATACAAAAACGGAAAAGCAACGCGTGTCTAACGTATTTTCCTGATTCGATATCTCAACTACTTTGCGTCAACTAAAACATGCACTGCACTCACTTGATCGATGGCTAATGCAAAGTATTTAAGATCGCGCTTGTTTCGGCCGGAGCAAAGCACAATACATGCGCATGAATCACCGAACACCAAATAGATATGGGTCATTCCATACCAAGTGTCCGAGTCACATGCAATCGATTAACTTTGATTTGATCCAAACTTTGGGGATTTGTTTGTCTATAGCTTATATATAAAAGCCCATTTTTTTTCTTGGTGATTGGATCACCCCATCACCCCTCGGCACGGCAAATGCTGGGTAAAGCGTACCATTGGTACTTCGCGTACCTGAAGGAATAAAATAGACCCCATCTCGCGGTCCTTAGCCTCTTACCCAGCAACTCCTATCCCTACCTCCCCGCGGTGCTGGCCGGGATACGAGCAACCTTAGGGAAGATCGGGTAACTAACCCCGGTGGGAACTATAGTCGTATGCTGACAGGGAAGGGGGGGTTTGCTCCTCTCCGGAGGTGCAAATCTTATTGAGCGTCTGTTCTCCATGTCAGGATCGGCTCACAACAGCGTCTGTTCTCCATGTTAGGGGCGGCTGATCATCGTCCGAGTGCCAGCGAGGGACTCTAAGTGAAACTGTGCACCATGGTCCACCGGAAATAAGGAGGAATGGTCCTCCGGAAATTTAGGGGGTTTGGTGTCAGGCCCTGCAAGCCAGCCTTTAAAAAACACAAGCAACGAACAATCAACAAGAGAGTACGGACCGGAACCATCGGTGAAGACCACTGCGACGAAAAGGGACTAGCGATTGGAAACTTGGTTCGAGGAACTGCAAATCTCTTAAGTTCATCGGGAGCAAACGCATACTCGCCGATGTGCTCAAGGACCGTGGATTCGGCATCGTAGCGCTGCAGGAGGTTTGTTGGAAGGGATCAATGGTGCGAACGTTTAGAGGTAATCATACCATCTACCAGAGCTGCGGCAACACACACGAGCTGGGAACAGCTTTCATAGTGATGGGCGATATGCAAAGGCGCGTGATCGGGTGGTGGCCGATCAATGAAAGAATGTACAGGTTGAGGATCAAAGGCCGGTTCTTCAACTTCAGCATAATCAACGTCCATAGCCCACACTCCGGAAGCACTGATGATGATAAGGACGCATTCTACGCGCAGCTGGAACGTGAGTACGACAGCTGCCCAAGGTCAAAATCATCATAGGAGATTTGAACGCTCAGGTTGGCCAAGAGGAGGAGTTTAGACCGACTATTGGAAATTTCAGCGCTCACCGGCTGACGAACGAAAACGGCCTACGACTAATTGATTTCGCCGAATATGACCATTCGAAGCACCTACTTCCAACACAGCCTCCCGTATCGGTACACCTGGAGATCACTGCAGACAGAATCACAAATCGACCACGTTCTGGACGGCACTTCTCCGACATTATCGACGTCAGGACATATCGTGGCTCTAACATCGACTCTGACCACTATCTGGTGATGGTTAAACTGCGCCCAAAACTATCCGTCATCAACAATGTTCGGTACCGACGACCGCCGCGGTACGACCTAGAGCGACTGAAGCAACCTGATGTCGCCACTGCATACGCGCAGCATCTCGAGGCAGCGTTGCCGGAAGAGGGTGAGCTCGATGGGGCCCCTCTTGAGGACTGCTGGAATACAGTCAAAGCAGCCATTAACGACGCAGCGGAGAACAACGTCGGGTATATGGGTCGAAGTCGACGGAACGATTGGTTCGACGAAGAGTGCAGACAGATTCTGGAGGAGAAGGACGCAGCGCGGGCGGTCGCGCTGCAGCAAGGTACCCGGCAGAACGTGGAACGTTATAGACGGAAGCGGAGACAGCAGACCCACCTTTTCAGGAGAAGAAACGCCGCCTGGAAGAAGCGGAGTGCGAGGAGATGGAACAGCTGTGCCGTTCTCAAGAAACACGCAAGTTCTACCAGAAGCTCAACGCATCCCGCAAAGGCTTCGTGCCGCGAGCCGAAATGTGCCGGGATAAGGATGGGAGCATCTTGACGGACGAACGTGTGGTAATCGAAAGGTGGAAGCAGCACTACGAGGAACATCTGAATGGCGCTGAGAGTACAGGCAGTGAAAGTCAAGGCAGCGGAGGAGATGACTACGTCAGTTCAGCGGACGATGGAAGCCAACCAGCCCCCACCTTGAGGGAAGTTAAGGATGCCATTCAACAGCTAAAGACCAACAAAGCCGCTGGTAAGGATGGTATCGGAGCTGAGCTCATCAAGATGGGCCCGGAAAAGCTGGCCACTTGCCTGCACAAACTGATAGTCAGAATCTGGGAAACCGAACAGCTACCGGAGGAGTGGAAGGAAGGGGTTATATGCCCCATCTACAAGAAAGGCGACAAACTGGAGTGTGAGAACTTTCGAGCGATCACCATCCTTAATGCCGCCTACAAAGTGATATCCCAGATCATCTTCCGTCGTCTGTCACCATTAGTGAACGAGTTTGTGGGAAGTTATCAAGCCGGCTTCGTTGACGGCCGCTCGACAACGGACCAGATCTTTACTGTACGGCAAATCCTTCAAAAATGCCGTGAATACCAGGTCCCAACGCACCATCTGTTCGTTGATTTCAAGGCGGCATACGACAGTATAGACCGCGTAGAGCTATGGAAAATTATGGACGAGAACAGCTTCCCTGGGAAGCTTACCAGACTGATCAAAGCAACGGTGGATGGTGTGCAAAACTGTGTGAAGATTTCGGGCGAACACTCCAGTTCGTTCGAATCGCGCCGGGGACTAAGACAAGGTGATG
Organism: Armigeres subalbatus; assembly: GCF_024139115.2. NCBI lineage: Eukaryota > Metazoa > Arthropoda > Insecta > Diptera > Culicidae > Armigeres > Armigeres subalbatus. The sequence continues at coordinate 366,361,153 of NC_085140.1, read as the reverse complement.
GACTTTCGTGCCTGTTGTTCAACATTGCGCTAACCGAGTGTAACAGCCGGGGAACGATTTTCAACAGATCCAGTCAATTTATTTGCTTCGCGGATGACATGGACATTGTCGGCCGAACATTTGCAAAGGTGGCAGAACTGTACACCCGCCTGAAACGTGAAGCAACAAAAGTCGGACTGGTGGTGAATGCGTCAAAGACAAAGTACATGCTTGTGGGTGGAACCGAGCGCGACAGGGTCCGCCTGGGAAGCAGTGTTACGATAGACGGGGATACCTTCGAGGTGGTCGAGGAATTCGTCTGCCTCGGATCCTTGCTAACGGCTGACAACAACGTTAGTCGTGAAATACGAAGGCGCATCATCTGTGGAAGTCGGGCCTACTACGGGCTCCAGAAGAAACTGCGGTCGAAAAAGATTCGCCACCGCACCAAATGTGTCATGTACAAGACGTTAATAAGACCGGTTGTCCTCTACGGACATGAAACATGGACAATGCTCGAGGAGGACTTGCAAGCACTCGGAGTATTCGAGAGACGGGTGCTTAGGACCATCTTTGGCGGTGTGCAAGAAGACGGTGTGTGGCGGCGAAGAATGAACCATGAGCTCGCCCAACTCTACGGCGAACCCAGTATCCAGAAGGTAGCTAAAGCCGGAAGGGTACGATGGGCAGGACATGTTGCAAGAATGCCGGACAGCAACCCTGCAAAGATGGTGTTCGCTTCCGATCCGGCAGGTACGAGACGGCATGGAGCGCAGCGAGCGAGATGGGCAGACCAGGTGCAGAACGACTTGGCGAGCGTGGGGCGTATCCGAGGATGGAGAGATGCGGCCTCGAACCGTGCATTGTGGCGTAAAATTGTTGATTCAGTGTTATCTGTTTAGATGTTAACTAAATAAATTAAATGAATGGATCACCCCTCTACACATGGGAGCACCCCCCATTTTTGAAATTTGTAAATTTTTCATTTGCTCATATCTCAGGAGGCTTTAAAGCTACAAACATTTTTTTTATGTATTTGAAGATAATTTTTTAAACTTTACTTTAAAAATGCCAATTCTGGGCTACAATGATGCCAAATACAGGGGATGTCCAAAATAACTGGGATAGGCAAATTTTGGGCATAATTAGATGTGTTGTAACTATGTCAATTATTATCCAATTTGGACAACTCAGGGATGCCTGAACTAGAAATTTAATGTAGTTTCACCATATGTTCATGGAACCGACCATGGCCATCAGATACCAGAGATGGACGGTTCGACGTTTCGTTTTTTATGGTTTTCTATCAGAAAGCGAGGTATGTGTATAAAATGGACCATTGACGGCTTTGACCGCTTCTGGGACCTACGGATTTGTCCCCGGGGAACCCGTAGAGGGGACATTTCAGTTTTAGCACCAAAGCTAGTCGTTCGACAATTCTTTATTCATGGTTTCCTATCAAGAAGCGAGGTATGAATATAAAGTGGAACATTGACGCCTTTGGCCGCTTCCGGGATCTACGGATTGTCCCCGGGGTAACCCGTAGAGGGGACATTTAAGTTTTGGCAGATTGTAGGTTCCAGAAGTGGTCAGAGTCTTCAATGGTCCATTTTATATTCATACTGAGCTTCTTGATAGAAAACCATGAAAAAAGAGCTATCCAGTGACTTGTTTTGGAGCCAAAACTGAAATGTCTCCTTCATCAGATTTCCTTGGAGCAATGCATAGGTTCCGGAAGTGATCATAATTGCTAATATTCTTGATCGAAAACCTTGAGAACAGAACCCTCGAATGACTTATGCTGGCGCAGAATGTGATATGTCCTCTTCTACAGGTTCCCCTGGAACAATCCGTAGGTCCCGAAAGCGGACAAAGTCGTCAATAATACATTTTATATTCATACCTCGCTTCCTGATAGAAAACCATGAAAACGAACTGTCGAATGAATAGCTTTGGTGCCAAAACTGAAATGTCTGCTTCTACGGGTTCCCCGGGGACAAATCCGTAGGTCCCGGAAGCCGTCAAAGCCGTCAATGGTCCATTTTATACTCATACCTCACTTCCTGATAGAAAACCATGAAAAACTAACCGACAAATGACCAGTTTTGGCGCTAAAACAGAAACGTCCCCTCTACGGGTTCCCCGGGGACAATCCGTAGGTCCCGAAAGCGGTCATAGCCATCAATGGTCCATTTTATACTCATACCACACTTCCTGATAGAAAACCATGAAGAACGAACCGTCGAATGACTAGCTTTGGTGCCAAAACTGAAATGTCCCCTCTACGGGTTCCCCGGGGGCACCCCAGCGACTTCAGAACCCGTCTTTTTGGTTGGTTTTTCATTCTTGACGTGACAGAACACTTCTGGAATGTAATCATAATGGAAGATCGGTCAAAAAGCTTGATTCAAATGAATTTATGGCCTGGTCCCTTTTAAAACTCCCGATCGGCACTGATTCTGAACAAATGGCCATATCTCATTTGATTCTGGTCCGACGTCGAATTTCAACATATGGTTCCAATCAGAAAGAGCCTTACTTTATTTGTGGTTACTAATATTATTCTGTTTTTAATCACAACTTATCCTAATACACACCACAAATTTACGGTTCTGAACCTACCTTCGAAAAACCCGGAATATCTCCGGTATCCGATGGCCATGGTCGATATTTGCCATGAACATATTTTGAAACTACATTAAATTTCTAGTTCAGACATCCCTGAATTGTCCAAATCGGATAATAATTGACATAGTTACAACACATCTAATTATGCCCAAAATTTGCCTATCCCAGTTATTTTGGACATCCCCTGTATGCTGTTTTGCGTTTTAAAAATAAAAAAGGATTTTTCTTCCAATGAGTATACTGCCGCTAACCGCAAGTCGAGCACATCTGTATATAGAGGCCCTTATACAGATGTGCTCGAATTGCGGTTAGCGGCAGTATATTTTTATCTCAAAATTAACACCACCATCGTGTTCTTCACACTTTTTTTTGCATAAGAAACACTCAAAACCCCAGGGTACTATAAACCGATCCCGAGTCATGAAAATTTTAAAATAATTTGTCATATCGGTCATATAAGATTGTGCAATAATTGGAATAAGCTGCAAGAAATGTAACTTTTATTTTTAAATCGAAAATAATTTCTTGGCAACATTGACCATTCAAAAGTCCTATTAGTTTTTTTAAACTTACTTGGCGTAAGTTCAGTGGGAGAAGCAAACCTTGAGTTTATTGTCTGAACTTGAAATTGAGTGAATAACATCTCCATTTTTAGCTTGAGATTAAGGGCAAACTATTTCGACCAAATTCAATCCAATTTTTATTCCTGCACGCAAGGTTGAAGTTGCGTGGATTGAACTCACTATTGGGTTATTCATGTCTTCTGTGTTTTGAAGCATACGTTGATCTAGCCTACTTTAACCGATTCGAGTGCATTGACATCGTTGGGTCCTGAGATGAGATAAGACATCTCACTGTCCCTTTTTGAAACCATTTGCCTGTCAGAAAAGGCCAGTTTTGATTGGGAGATTTGACAGACGCCGGCAAGCGCAGCGTTGCTTTATTTTGCTGGTGGGTGCTTTGTTATTATTCTCACGGTGTTGCTAGTAGTCGGGGATTTTCCAACTTCAGATCATAAAGAAACAAGTAAACACGAATAAACGTTTCTTTCATTAATTTCAACGTGAAATAGAATGAATAATAAAAATGGTGTAATCATAGTCAGAACTGCAATCATGACGTACAAATGAACAGCTTAGCATTCGGTAATTATTGATTGAGAATTATTCGTCTGGTTAATTTTCGGTTATCTAATCTAATCTCAAACTTGCGCAACCAATACTTGAAAGCATCCTGGAAAATGACGGTTTCTAAATTCCGTCATTTTTCTTTTCATATGGCCAGGCCAACTACGCAGTATGTACCGCGGAGATGATTTCTAGATACTTAGCGACTTCAGAATTTTTAAACCCTTAAAGTCGATCCATACCATGAAATCGAGGGGAAATGAAGAAAGCGTGGACCTCCCGTACCAAACGCTTCCAGTAGTATGAATAGTAATCAAATATTATATAATTGAGTTTTTCGTTGGGAGCGAAGCTATTTAAAAGTTATGAATGGCTCCATTCGGCAAGTGATGGTTGACGTCGTGTTCAGAATAACTACGTTCACTATAAATAAAAAAAAGAAATCATCATTAGTAGACGATAACGTCAGCTTCTTTCCTCGATGACAGATGTGATGACAATTCTGAAAATAAACAATAGAAGCACTAGCACAATATTAGAAGATTAGACACTTTAATGATACTCCTGTTATTTTTGAAATGCTTTTCCAGACTGCTATCAGAAATCAAGGGGGGTTTTCTCCTTGATTCCAATCTAAGAAAAACATTACCAGGACATGAGTATTACTATTTGCGGTCGGGAAGCATCTAGGAAGTTGGAAGGAAGGATTAGTGTAGTATTTACTTAATGACTTACCGACAATTTCATAAGTATTCTTCTTCTTCTTCTTATTGGCATAACATCCCCTCACTGGGACAGATCCGCCTCGCAGCTTAGTGTCCATTAAGCACTTCCACAGTTATTAACTGCGAGGTTTCTAAGCCAAGTTACCTTTTTTGCATTCGTATATCATGAGGCTAACACGATGATACTTTTATGCCCAGGGAAGTCGAGACGATTTCCAATCAGAAAATTGCCTAGACCGGCACCGGGAATCGAACCCAGCCACCCTCAGCATGGTATTGCTTTGTAGTCGCGCGCCTTACCGCACGGCTAAGGAGGACCCCAAAGTATTACGTATCATAAGTATTACGGAATTGGAAATTGGGGAAGGTTTCCGTTGGGTCAGGATTTGCCTGTAGCTGGCAATGTGACCGTGGTAGATCTTATCCCGTAACACACCACGTAAAGGTGTCTACCCAGCATTACGGGAATTCGTCTGGTTTATTTTCGGTAAGTTAAAAAAAAAGTTGGTCACACTGGAGCTGCCCGTTGTGTGAATTGTGGATAATTTCTGTGAGGGCAGCAGGGACTATGTCCAAGGACTTGACGATCCCTCCCCAGGCCATCTGCGAGTTGTGGGGCTTGCCTAGGATGTGGTGGGGTTTGACAGTGGGCCCTGTTAACCGTTGTGTGACCGGCAAAAAAAACACCCTTAACAGGCCGACAGGGTACCCGGGTACCCACAAAACTGAAATGCTTATATCTCTGGAAATTTTCAACCGATTTCAACAATTTTGAGCTTATTCGATTCAGAATTTTCTCTTCTATAAAAATGTTACCAAGATGAACCGATCCGGTCAATTCGATTCCTGGAAAATCCGGATTTCCAGGAACTTGTCCTGCATAAATGATACTGATCGTGGATTTCGATAGCTAATCAGCTATACGGGTATCAAACTTCTAGAAATTTCATCAGTAGATTGATTCTTATCGATTTGGGTCCATCAGGAGTGCAGATTTTCGATTGGCCATTCCAGAACAGGTTCCACGAGGGGTCATAGGTGGCCATGAACATTGTTCAATGGTACATCAATAATATGGGAATCAAACTTCATGAAATTAACTCTTGCGTATGTTTTTAATGATCCTAGGCTCACCAGACAAGTTGACTCAGGAGTGGCCATTCTGGAACAGGTTTCCCGGGCGCCGGGGTTGGCCAACATTATTTCTCATTGGAACCCCAACAATATGGGTGTCAAACTTCTTGAAATTGTCTCAAGCGTTTATTTCTGATCTATTTGGGTTCATCAAACAAGTTCACCCCGGATCTCCAATTCCGGAATAGGTTCCCTGAGGAGTCAAGAATGTTCATTAACATTTTCAGAGCTCATTCTTTTAAATCAATTTATCTAGCAATGTGAGTGCAAAATAAATGCAATGACCACTCATTGACGCCGGGTGACCAGCAGGAGACCCATCATAAGATTCCGGACACTCGGAGATGTGATCGATTCCAGAAATTCTTCTAAACAGATGTGACTTTTCATAAACCGTTTGTTCTGTCATATCAAAACCAATACATGCACTACTCTTCGATCCTGGGTGGCCTCTATCTGATACTACGAAAGTTTGTTCTAGAAATTTGCGCCTTTTCTTATAAACAATCCGTTGTAAAGTAGTTTCCAGGGCCGTAATTGACTCCAGGTGGACACTAAGTTATCCTTGGGAAGCTCCGAATCATCCGGAGAAGTGGTTAATTCTTGAAATTCGTCATTTGTTGTGAGAGCAAAATTATTGCAAGGGCTACCTGATGGTCCCCAAATGGTGCTCCAGAAATGCAGAGGCATCCAGAGCAGTGGTCAATTATTGCAGTTCGTTCTAGAAACTTTCGAAAAACGTTTGTAATAGCAGTATAGAAGCAGAGTCTTTGCTCGCGCTTAGAATCATAGGGGCGTAACTGTATTGATCGATTTCTCTTCATCGATTTTATATTTGCTTCAGGTAGAAGATGCAATCATCCTTCATTACAATAATGAACCTTCGGCAAACTACCGCAATTCACTGCATTGATAAAAGGAAAATATCGTCGAAGATAAATCGATCAATACAGTTACGCTTTTATGATTCTAAGCGCGTGATTGCGAATATCATTCATTGATCCCGAGTGGCCACCAAGAAGTCCTCCTGAAATACCGGAATTCCCGAAGCAATCGTCATTTCTTACATTTTGTTTTCAACAGTTGCGTAATCGTGAACAATATTTTTTAACAAAGTAAAAAAAGAAGGAGAAGAGAGCGGGCTTGGTAGTCATAAGGCTACTGCTTCTGCCTCATACGCAGGAAGTCGTGGGTTCAATCCAAAGTCCGTTCCATTCTCCTAGTTTGTATCTTTCTTTATATTTATTTCTAGCAATCGCTAGAACTGGAAATGGACTTCCATACCATTTCCATTTCTTTTCCTATACCTTCAACTTGACTTTTCTAGCCGTTTCTGCTAGAATTGGAAATGAACTAAAGAGCTCGTTTCCTACATCCAATTAGAAATTCCATCAGTTGCTTTCTATCTATAACATTGACAGATCGTTAACCAAGACGGACCTCTACCTTTCGAACCTTAACCCAACAATTCCAATAAATTCCGTACGAACAGAGGTATATTCGGCTTGCAGTGGGCGAGTGATTGCATCATCATTTCCACCCCCTTCTCTACATTGACTTGCATTCTGAATCCACTGATAATGTGTGTGAAACAACCCAGACAACACAAGATCGTATATAATGTCACATAAGATGCTAAAGTGAAGGGCATATAGGTACATCCCCATACAACATGTACGTATATCGCCTCCACTTTAGCATCTTATGTCGCATTATATACGATTTTGTGTTGACTGGGAAAAATCTGTAACTAAATGCGCTCCCTCAGTAGATGAAGAATCTGGCTAGTCTAATCAGTTTCGTCGTTCCAGTTTCAAAATCTACCTGTCTGGCCGTGAAGGCCGATGATATGTCGACGGATGAGATGTTTAACCTGAAGATGATCCTTTATGAATCTCGGGAGTACAACTTGCAGACTCACCCTCTGTCTATTGATTTCAAAGCAGCGTACGATTCAGTGAAGTGCTGAGGTAGTGCTTGATGGGGAAGTTGTTGAAGAATTTGTTTATCTTTGAGCACATTACATGTGACAATGACGTTTCCTGTGAAGTGAAAAGACGTATTGCTGCTGCGAATAGGGGCTTCCTCGAATATTGAAAACGAAATTTTCTCTGATTCGTTAGGATGTAAAAAGAGGTGGACCGGAAAGCTTTTGGGGTTTTCAAGCGAAAAGTGCTACGTACAATTCTCGATGGGAAATTAGAAAAAAATTGTGGCGCAGACGCATAAATCACGAGCTGTATCAAGTGTATAAAGAAGAAAATATTGTGAATCGTCAGAAAAATATATTAAGCTCTTTTAGTGGAATGAATTAAACCGTCTAAGACGAATTAAGTACTGTCCATTTAATTCCACCAGTTAATTTTCGTTATCTTTGCAGATACGTATTTCGACCACTCGACTTGTCGTCGAGTCAAGTACAAGACACTGAAGACGACCACACAGTTGTGGTCGAAATACGTATCTGCAAAGATAACGAAAATTAACTGGTGGAATTAAATGGACAGTACTTAATTCGTCTTAGACGGTTGATTGTGAATCGTATAAAATACGGCAAACTCCAGAGGGCCGGTCACTTAATGCGAATGCCGGAAGAAAGAATGTCAAAAACAATATTTACCAGAGATCCGGATAGAGGCCAGCGACTTCGTGGCTGCTGCACGCGGTGGAATCGGACCTGGGAACCCTAAAAGTTTATGAAAACTGGAGGAACATCACACAAGATTGACAATTATGGAGCTCTACAATACGCCAGTCAAAGGTTGTTTAGAGCTTCTAGTGGAGTGTCTTCACTTGTCATAAGACGATTTAGAACTATATTCCACCACTTGAAGTGAACGAACGATTTATTGAAAGTCGCAGTATTATTGGATGTATTGTGGCCGTTTAGATTGCATCAATTATGCTCTCACATTTCTCAACAAGCGATATCTAAAAACTCACAACTTTCTAGGGCGACTTAAAAATTGGCACATCTTCGAATGTTCCGAAGCTTCCAGATGTTCACCTAACGGCCACACGGTGTCAATGAATGATCCTCGAATTGATTTTGATCGCACAAAACTACAAAAAAAAAGTCGCAGCTTTCTAGGGCGAGTTTCTAGAATTGATTACCTTTTCGGCTTCTGGAGCACCACTTAGTGGCCTTCCGGAGTCAATGTTTGATTCTTGAAATGATATTGCTCTCATTTTGATGCATAAATCGTTTTGTGAAACAGTACGGTTTATGAGGATGAATTTAGAATTTGGCCCTTTTCTCAGAATGTTTCGGAGTTCCCGGAGGACCATTTAGCGGAGTTTTTCTCTCACATTCATAACAAACCACTGTATTCTAGGACGATTTTCAAGAATTTGTCTTTACTATGGGTGTTCCGGACATTCAGCGCCAGATGACCAATGGTGGTCAATGCGTTGGTCATGCAATGATTTTACTTTCACAATGCTACAATAAGTAATAGTCTTTAATTTTCAGAATTGGCATTGCGCCAATAATAGATTTATAAAAAAAATCGCAACTTCAAAATATAACCTTTGTTTTTTTCTTTGGGGCCTTTCCTTCTTCTACGGTGTTAGGCCATTTGGCCGAATGCCGTTTGGCCGAATAGTTAAAAAAATTAGCTTAGTTTACGAGTGGTCTCCCTACTTTCTTCTTCTTTCTTCCTTCCTCCTTATTCCCTCTTCCTTCTTTCTTCTTGCTTCTTTTTTCCGTCCTCTACCTTCCTTCTTCTTTCGTCCTTCTTACCTCTTCCTTCTTCCTTCTTTCTTCTCACTTCTTCTTTCTTCCTTCTTTCTTCTTCCTTATTCCCTCTTCCTTCCTCCTTCGTTTTTCTTCCTTCTTCTTCCTTCATTCTTCCTTTTTCTTTTTTTCTTCTTCCTTCTTCTTTCTTCATTCGTCCTTCTTCCTTAGCCCTTTTTCTTCTTTTTTCCTTCTTCCCTTTCCCTTCTTTTTTATATCTTATTCCTTCTTCCTTCGTTTTTGTTTTTTTCTTCTTTCTTTTTCCTTTTTCCTTCTTACTTCTTTCTTCTAGCTTCTTCATTCTCCATTCTTCATTTTTTCTTCTTCCTTCCTCCATCTTCCTTCTTCTTTCTTCCTTTTCCCTTCCTTCTTCCTTCTTCCTTCTTCCTTCTTCCTTTTTCCTGCTTCCTTCTTCCTTCATCCTTATTTTTACTTCTTCCTTCTTACATATTCCTTCTTCCTTCTTCCTTCTTCCTTCTTCCTTTTTCCTTCTCACTACTCACTTTGTAAGGAAACGTATTTCAACTATTCGGCCAATCGGCCAAATGGCGTTCGGCCAAATGGCATTCGGCCAAACGGCATTCGGTCAAATGACCCTAAACCACTTCTACACCTGGTCATTTCTCCTGATGTTCCAGAACTTTCTAAAACCACTTAGTGGCCATCCGGGATGAATGAGTAGTCCTTGTATTGATTTTGTTCGCTCATTGCTACAACACTAAAATTCTAAAAAGTCTCAGTTTTCTAGGATAAACTTTTAGAATCGGCAACTTCTCCGGATGTTTCGGAGCTTTCAGTGGTCCACTTGGTTGCCTTCTGGTGTCAGAGGTACTCCTTGCAATGATTTAACTATCAACACCCGGATTACAAAAACTGCAGCTTTCTATTTTTTTATTTATATTTATTTATATTGAAAAGTATTTATGGCCACTTAACACCCTACGGGGTCCTGTCCTGCAATGGAAACTATAAAGTCAGCATGTCTGGTGGCTCTAAAACAATCAGAAACACACTGCTGAGGCAATTTCAAGAAGTTTGATGCCCATATTGTTGAGGTTCCATTGAAAAATGTCCATGGCCACCTATGACCCCTCGAGCAACCGGTTCTGGAATGGCCAATTGAAGATCTGCACGTCTGATGGACCCAAATCAATAAAAATCAACTTGCTGATGAAATATCAAGAAGTTTGATACCCATAATGCTATTTACCTATCGAAATCCACGATCAGTATAATCTATGCAGGACATGTCCCCAGAAATCCGGATGTTCCGGTGATCTGAGAGTCCGGCCCCGTCCAATCCTGAAACAGCATGATAAAGGACAAAATTCTGAATCGAATGAGCCCAAAATTGTTGAAAACGGTTTAAAATTGCCTAAGATATAAGCATTTTAGTTTCGTGGGTACCCGGGTACCCTGCCGGCCATTTAAACGGTAAAAAAATGTCGGAATCCCTCCCTCCTTAATCAAAATTTCAGTTAACCCGTACAATCGATTTTGGCCGTCATTATTGTGGATATGACAGAGTTTCAACCTCATACTATGAAAATTCATTTAGATATCGCGAATTGAATTCCAAAAAGGTACCCGGGTAACCAGCCGGCCACACAAGGGTTAAACCTCTATAAAAAGCTGCATGTATCCGCAAGAAGGCCCCACCAAAGCGACCGTGTGCCGCTCAAAGTGCACAAGCCCAAGTCCTGGTGTTAGGTGGGACGCTAAACAGCCCTGACCCGACGGCCCTCCGACGAGACAGGAGATTTGCGCAGGCCCAATAAGCCGCCTGGAAAACCAATCATTACGAACAATATAAGAGATGATGCGACTCGATATAATCGGCAAAGACCTAGGCGACGAATACAGGATCACGATTGGAAGCTTGGAACATGGAATTGCAAGTCGCTAGGTTTCGCAGGTTGCGACAGGATAATCTACGATGAATTACATCCCCGCAACTTCGACATCGTGGCGCTGCAGGAGATTTGCTGGACAGGACAGAAAGTGTGGAAAAGCGGGCATCGAGCGGCTACCTTCTACCAAAGCTGTGGCACCACCAACGAGCTGGGAACCGGCTTCATAGTGCTGGGTAAGATGCGCCAACGCATGATTGGGTGGCAGCCAATCAACGCAAGAATGTGCAAGCTGAGGATTAAAGGCCGTTTCTTCAACTATAGCATCATCAACGTGCACTGCCCACACGAAGGGAGAACCGACGACGAGAAAGAAGCGTTCTATGTACAGCTGGAGCAGACATACGATGGATGCCCTCTGCGGGACGTCAAAATCGTCATCGGTGACATGAACGCACAGGTAGGAAGGGAGGAAATGTATAGACCGGTCATCGGACCGGATAGTCTGCCCACCGTATCGAATGACAACGGCCAACGATGCATAAACTTCGCAGCCTCCCGCGGAATGGTAGTCTGAAGCACCTTCTTTCCCCGCAAAAATATCCACAAGGCCACATGGAGATCACCTAACCAAGAAACGGAAAACCAAATCGACCACGTTCTAATCGACGGTAAATTCTTCTCCGACATCACGAACGTCCGCACTTACCGCAGTGCGAATATTGAATCCGACTACTACCTCATTGCAGTATGCCTGCGCTCAAAACTCTCGACGGTGTACAACACGCGTCGAAGTCGGACGCCGCGGCTTAACATTGGGCGGCTACAAGACGGTAGACTAGCCCAAGATTACGCGCAGCAGCTGGAAGTGGCACTTCCAATGGAAGAGCAGCTTGGCGCAGCGTCTCTTGAAGATGGCTGGAGAGATCCGCCATTGGTAGCACCGCAACCGCTGCACTTGGCACGGTGCTCCCGGATCAGAGAAACGACTGGTATGACGGCGAATGTGAGCAGTTAGTGGAAGAGAAGAATGCAGCATGGGCGAGATTGCTGCAACACCGCACGAGGGCGTGCGAGGCACGATATAAACGGGCGCGGAACAGACAAAACTCGATTTTCCGGAGGAAAAAGCGCCAGCAGGAAGATCGAGACCGTGAAGAGACGGAGCAACTGTACCGCGCTAATAACACACGAAACTTCTATGAGAAGTTGAACCGTTCACGTAAGGGTCACGTGCCACAGCCTGATATGTGCAAGGACATAAACGGGAACCTTCTTACGAACGAGCGTGAGGTGATCCAAAGGTGGCGGCAGTACTACGAAGAACACCTGAATGGCGATGTGGCAGACGAAGATGGCGGTATGGTGATGGACCTGGGAGAACGCGCGCAGGACATAATTTTACCGGCTCCGGATCTCCAGGAAATCCAGGAGGAGATTGGCCGGCTGAAGAACAACAAAGCCTCTGGGGTTGACCAACTACCAGGAGAGCTATTTAAACACGGTGGTGAGGCACTGGCTAGAGCGCTGCACTGGGTTATTACCAAGATTTGGGAGGAGAAAGTTTTGCCGCAGGAGTGGATGGAAGGTGTCGTGTGTCCCATCTACAAAAAGGGCGATAAGCTAGATTGTAGCAACTACCGCGCAATCACATTGCTGAACGGCGCCTACAAGGTACTCTCCCAAATTTTATGCCGTCGACTAGCACCAACTGCAAGGGAGTTCGTGGGGCAGTGGGGCAGGCGGGTTTTATGGGTGAACGCTCTACCACAGACCAGGTGTTCGCCATACGTCAGATATTGCAGAAATGCCGCGAATACAACGTGCCCACACATCATCTATTTATCGACTTCAAAGCCGCATATGATACAATCGATCGGGACCAGCTATGGCAGCTAATGCACGAACACGGTTTTCCGGATAATCTGACACGGTTGATCAAAGCGACGATGGATCGGGTGATGTGCGTAGTTCGAGTTTCAGGGGCATTCTCGAGTCCCTTCGAAACCCGCAGAGGGTTACGGTAAGGTTATGGTCTTTCGTGTTTGCTATTCAACATCGCTTTGGAAGGGGTAATACGAAGAGCAGGGATTAACACGAGTGGTACAATTTTCAATAATTCCGTCCAGCTATTTGGCTTCGCCGACGACATAGCTATTATGGCACGTAACTTTGAGAAGATGGAGGAAGCCTACATCAGACTGAAGAGGGAAGCTAAGCGGATCGGACTAGTCATCAACACGTCGAAGACGAAGTACATGATAGGAAGAGGTTCAAGAGACGACAATGTGAGCCACCCACCGCGAGTTTGCATCGGTGGTGACGAAATCGAGGTGGTAGAAGAATTTGTGTCCTTGGGCTCACTGGTGACTGCCGAAAATAACACCAGCAGAGAAATTCGGAGACGCATAGTGGCTGGAAATCGTACGTACTTTGGACTCCGCAAGACGCTCCGATCGAATAAAGTTCGCCGCCGTACCAAACTGACAATCTACAAAACGCTCATTAGACCGGTAGTCCTCTACGGACACGAGACCTGGACGATGCTCATGGAGGACCAACGCGCACTTGGAGTTTTCGAAAGGAAAGTGCTGCGTACCATCTATGGTGGGGTGCAGATGGCGGACGGTACGTGGAGGAGGCGAATGAACCACGAGTTGCATCAGCTGTTGGGAGAACCATCCATCGTTCACACCGCGAAAATCGGAAGACTGCGGTGGGCCGGGCACGTAGCCAGAATGTCGGACAGTAACCCGGTGAAAATGGTTCTCGACAACGATCCGACGGGCACAAGAAGGCGAGGTGCGCAGCGGGCAAGGTGGATCGATCAGGTGGAAGATGACTTGCGGACCCTCCGTAGACTGCGTGGCTGGCGACGTGTAGCCATGGACCGAGCCGAATGGAGAAGACTCTTATATACCGCACAGGCCAGTCTGAATAAATAATAATAATCAACTTAGCATCAACTAAGCCGTTGCCGCTAAGGGGAGACTTGTTCCCCGGGGAGACTTGATCACCCCCTGTTTTATCGAGAACTTAAGTAGTTTTGTTCTAGCGTATTTTTTAGTGTAGATCCTCTAGACAAATGACCTTTATGTGAGTTATTTTTTGGATTGACAACCTTATTTATTCTGCAGGGGGTTTGTATGTTTTGACCTTCCTAAAGACTTTTTGTTGGCCACGCAAAATTTGAACAACTTTTCATAACAATGACCAAATGCTTTCGTTTTTTTCACAGCACAAAGCCATAAATACGCTTAATGATCTGTACTGATGAAAATTTCAACATTTCATCAAAGTTTTAAGATACTTGGATTTGAAGTTATTGCCTCAATATGGGGACACTTGATCCCCCATTAGTCACCCATACAAAAATTTGGCGAAAAAATTCAAAAAAATGTAAATCTGTTCTCAGGCTTCTAATTTTTTATAGATTTGACAGATTTGATGAAGGGTTTGCAGGAAAAATTATTCATTGCATAGATATCATAGAAAAGGGATCAAGTCTCCCCAAATTTTCAAATTGCAAATGCTGTCGAATTCAAGAACAAAAATCGTTCATGTATATGCACAGCAATTCCTGTCTAATTTTTTTAAAGCAAGTCCTTGGAAAGGGATCAATTTCCCCCGAACATTTTAAAAGTCGATTTTTAACAGTACTCCAAAAAATCGATTGTGTATCAATAACAACAATAATTTAAGGACAGCTATACATCAGTAAAGTTAAATACTAATTTTCTTAGAGAGTCTGTGTGGAAATCGCGAATGTTTATTTATTTTTGGCTGTGATACATCTGAAATCAAAAAAGGGGATCAAGTCTCCCCAGTCTTCCTACTAATAAAATGACTAGAAGACATTACTACGCTAAATCGCAAAATAAAGGTACTATTAACTGAACACGCTAAAAATATGACTTTAGCCACTGTGCAAGGAGCTCAAAATTAGTAGTTTATTAACTTATCCTAATTAAAATATCATATACCGTATTAACCCAAATGCTGCAATGGTTGCAATCAAACCATTCAAAATCCTGGTTGTCATGCCACTGTTACAGCCATCTGCGTAGCATAGAGTGCACGCATCACTAGAACTTTCGCAAACAACCCTCGAAGAATCGGAAAGTGATGCAACGCACCCGCGCTCGACAATGATTCTTCTCTCGTTTCGCAGCAGATAGCAGCCCCGATGGGCGTACTCTACAATTCCATCGCAGGTTTGTACGGGATACGAAGAGCTACACGAACCGCTGGATGTGCAAACAGCACATTGTTGAACTCGTACATTTTCATTGTTACAGCCGCTGCCACTACACGATCCAGGTTCCGCAGTGCATGAGCTCTGCGGTGCTTCTGAAGCGCATCCACGGATGACGAAGCTATCACTCCAGCAGGTGAAACAACCAGTTTCATCCTCCGAGGGACATTGTTCGGTCGCATTCGTTTGGTAACCCCACCCACAAGAAACATCGATGGATTCATTGCATCGAATGCAGGCGGGTGTTGATGGTTCGGGTACCGTCGGGGTGCTTCCAATATCAGTTGGAGTACTACCTTGCTCAGTTGGGGTATTTGGTGTATCGGTTGGAGTATTTATAGGGTCGGTTGGTGTATTTATGGGATCAGTTGGAGTATTTGAGGAATCTGTCGGAGTATTGACTGGATCAGTTGTCACCTCAGGAATATCTGTGGTGTTAGATTCCAATGGATTTCGATCATTGCATCCAGATGTATCACACAGAGTACAAGAAAGTCCAACGCAATTAGTCAGCAATTCGGATTGGCATCCTCGACTCACGGTGGTACTGTCATCTGATATCGCTATGTAACACTGATCTTCCTTAACATATATGGGGCAGATTTCAGGACTACCGATATCCTCAGCACAGTCCTCGCAACGATGACAGAGTATTCTGTCTTTAGGGAAAATGTCTTTATTGCAGTTATCTTCAAAACAGGTTTCATGCTCTGTACCGTAGTCTGAGCAGATCGTTTCAAATGTTTCCCAACAGCCACGTGACACGACTCCCTCTTTAGAAACATAAGAAATACAAGCTTTGTCACAGGTACCTTCTTCCATTAGCTCATTTACACATCCTTCCCCAGTGCACACTATACAGGTAAGAGTTTTAGAGCTTGTCGCAATAAGATTGCAATTGTTACAATTGCATATGGTGCACTGACTTGTCGAACAGTCGCTTTGTAGTTCTCTAGCGCAACCTTTTCGGATAACTTCCCCATTGACTTGTTGGCTGTAACATGCATCTGACTGACCCAGAATAACTGATCCTTTGCAAGCCACGGGTTCAGTAGCTGTTTCGCATTGCCGAGCACCAGCGCAATCGATACAAGACAGCGAACTATCATACTCGTATGGGTGATCATTGCAGCCATTGCTGCTACAGATGATATCACAAGCATCGTCAGCACAATCAGCTTGTTCGTCCGACAAACATCCCCGAGATAACGTGCCATCTGAAAAAAAATCATGAGAAAACTTTAATATTGTTGTAATGTGATACGGACAGTTATTCCCGGCAGGCTAGTACGCTTCAGTTCAAACGGTTACTTTGAATAAACACAAAGGAATGCGAGTAATTTTGGCAAGGTTTTATTGCTACCGTTGTTTGTTGACCTACCGGGAAAACCTATCGTTACTATAATGGGTCTTTACAATTCAAGGCGGGATGTTTTTGCTGACTATTGTGAGGATTGTTATTTACGTGAGGTCCTACCTTCAATTTTAACGTAACATGAATCATTCGAATCATACTTGGAACACACAATCGGCTGGCCTGATGGTGTCTCTTGACAGTATTCGCTCTTGTCACACTGATGGCACAAAATACGTTTATCCGGAAACACAACATTGTTACACATCGATTCCGTACATTCGGCGAACAATGCGAATTCCTCTCCATAATCGATTGCCTCGTCATAGCACCCTTTGTGAGTATTGTCGTCAGCTGTCGGAGAAATGTTTTTTAATAATTATAGTTTTCCATCAAAAACCTGTGATGAATTACAATTTTTGTATTAATATTCACGAAAATCTATTTTTTTATGTACATAAAAATGAATTTCTGTCGGCCTGAACCTCATAGACTCTGAAACTACTGAACCGATCGGCGTGAAAATTCGTCTGCAGTGGCTTTTGAGGCCGGGTAAGGTTCTTAAGATGTTTTTGCCAAATTCTAACCATATGTTTATTAAAAACATATTTCACCACACGAAAACACACAGAGAATCAAATAAAAATCGAGAAATTTTCAAAAACCTGAAGAAATTGGGGTGGACCGGGAAATTGATTTGGATTGGATTTGGATTGGATTTGGATTGGATTTGGATTGGATTTGGATTGGATTTGGATTGGATTTGGATTGGATTTGGATTGAATTTGGATTGGATTTGGATTGGTTTGGATTGGATTGGATTGGGTTTGGATTGGTTTGGGTTGGTTTGGTTGGTTTGGTTGGATTTGGATTGGTTTGGATTGGTTTGGATTGGTTTGGATTGGTTTGGTTGGTTTGGATTGGTTTGGATTGGTTTGGTTGGTTTGGATTGGTTTGGATTGGTTTGGATTGGTTTGGATTGGTTTGGTTGGTTTGGATTGGTTTGGATTGGTTTGGTTGGTTTGGATTGGTTTGGATTGGTTTGGATTGGTTTGGATTGGTTGGATTGGTTTGGTTGGTTTGGATTGGTTTGGATTGGTTTGGATTGGTTTGGATTGGTTGGATTGGTTTGGATTGGTTTGGTTGGTTTGGATTGGTTTGGATTGGTTTGGATTGGTTTGGATTGGTTTGGATTGGTTTGGTTGGTTTGGATTGGTTTGGATTGGTTTGGATTGGTTTGGATTGGTTTGGATTGGTTTGGTTGGTTTGGATTGGTTTGGATTGGTTTGGATTGGTTTGGATTGGTTTGGTTGGTTTGGATTGGTTTGGATTGGTTTGGATTGGTTTGGTTGGTTTGGATTGGTTTGGTTGGTTTGGATTGGTTTGGATTGGTTTGGATTGGTTTGGTTGGTTTGGATTGGTTTGGATTGGTTTGGATTGGTTTGGATTGGTTTGGATTGGTTTGGATTGGTTTGGATTGGTTTGGATTGGTTTGGATTGGTTTGGATTGGTTTGGATTGGTTTGGATTGGTTTGGATTGGTTTGGTTGGTTTGGATTGGTTTGGTTGGTTTGGTTGGTTGGATTGGTTTGGATTGGATTGGTTTGGATTGGTTTGGATTGGTTTGGATTGGTTTGGTTGGTTTGGATTGGTTTGGATTGGTTTGGATTGGTTTGGATTGGTTTGGATTGGTTTGGTTGGTTTGGATTGGTTTGGTTGGTTTGGATTGGTTTGGATTGGTTTGGATTGGATTGGTTGGATTGGTTTGGATTGGTTTGGATTGGTTTGGATTGGTTTGGATTGGTTTGGATTGGTTTGGATTGGTTTGGTTGGTTTGGATTGGTTTGGATTGGTTTGGATTGGTTTGGGATTGGTTGGATTGGTTTGGATTGGTTTGGATTGGTTTGGATTGGTTTGGTTGGTTTGGATTGGTTTGGATTGGTTTGGATTGGTTTGGATTGGTTTGGATTGGTTTGGTTGGTTTGGATTGGTTTGGATTGGTTTGGATTGGTTTGGATTGGTTTGGATTGGTTTGGTTGGTTTGGATTGGTTTGGATTGGTTTGGATTGGTTTGGATTGGTTTGGTTGGTTTGGATTGGTTTGGATTGGTTTGGTTGGTTTGGATTGGTTTGGATTGGTTTGGATTGGTTTGGTTGGTTTGGTTGGTTTGGATTGGTTTGGATTGGTTTGGATTGGTTTGGATTGGTTTGGTTGGTTTGGTTGGTTTGGTTGGTTTGGATTGGTTTGGATTGGTTTGGATTGGTTTGGATTGGTTTGGTTGGTTTGGATTGGTTTGGATTGGTTTGGATTGGTTTGGATTGGTTTGGATTGGTTTGGATTGGTTTGGATTGGTTTGGATTGGTTTGGATTGGTTTGGATTGGTTGGATTGGTTTGGATTGGTTTGGTTGGTTTGGATTGGTTTGGTTGGTTTGGATTGGTTTGGATTGGTTTGGTTGGTTTGGATTGGTTTGGATTGGTTTGGATTGGTTTGGATTGGTTTGGTTGGTTTGGATTGGTTTGGATTGGTTTGGATTGGTTTGGATTGGTTTGGTTTGGTTGGTTTGGATTGGTTTGGATTGGTTTGGATTGGTTTGGATTGGTTTGGATTGGTTTGGTTGGTTTGGATTGGTTTGGTTGGTTTGGATTGGTTGGATTGGTTTGGATTGGTTTGGATTGGTTTGGATTGGTTTGGATTGGTTTGGATTGGTTTGGATTGGTTTGGTTGGTTTGGATTGGTTTGGATTGGTTTGGATTGGTTTGGATTGGTTTGGTTGGTTTGGATTGGTTTGGGATTGGTTTGGATTGGTTTGGATTGGTTTGGATTGGTTTGGATTGGTTTGGATTGGTTTGGATTGGTTTGGATTGGTTTGGATTGGTTTGGATTGGTTTGGATTGGTTTGGATTGGTTTGGATTGGTTTGGTTGGTTTGGATTGGTTTGGTTGGTTTGGATTGGTTTGGATTGGTTTGGATTGGTTTGGATTGGTTGGATTGGTTTGGTTGGTTTGGATTGGTTTGGATTGGTTTGGATTGGTTTGGATTGGTTTGGATTGGTTTGGATTGGTTTGGTTGGTTTGGATTGGTTTGGATTGGTTTGGATTGGTTTGGTTGGTTTGGATTGGTTTGGATTGGTTTGGATTGGTTTGGATTGGTTTGGATTGGTTTGGATTGGTTTGGTTGGTTTGGATTGGTTTGGTTGGTTTGGATTGGTTTGGATTGGTTTGGATTGGTTTGGTTGGTTTGGATTGGTTTGGATTGGTTTGGATTGGTTTGGATTGGTTTGGATTGGTTTGGATTGGTTTGGATTGGTTTGGATTGGTTTGGATTGGTTTGGGTTGGTTTGGATTGGTTTGGATTGGTTTGGATTGGTTTGGATTGGTTTGGATTGGTTTGGATTGGTTTGGATTGGTTTGGATTGGTTTGGTTGGGTTTGGATTGGTTTGGTTGGTTTGGATTGGTTTGGATTGGTTTGGATTGGTTTGGTTGGTTTGGTTGGTTTGGATTGGTTTGGATTGGTTTGGATTGGTTTGGATTGGTTTGGATTGGATTTGGATTGGTTTGGTTGGATTTGGATTGGTTTGGATTGGTTTGGATTGGATTTGGATTGGTTTGGATTGGTTGGATTGGTTTGGATTGGTTTGGATTGGTTTGGATTGGTTTGGGATTGGTTTGGATTGGTTTGGATTGGTTTGGATTGGTTTGGTTGGTTTGGATTGGTTGGATTGGTTTGGATTTGGTTTGGATTGGTTTGGATTGGTTTGGATTGGTTTGGATTGGTTTGGATTGGTTTGGATTGGTTTGGATTGGTTTGGATTGGTTTGGATTGGTTTGGTTGGTTTGGATTGGTTTGGATTGGTTTGGTTGGTTTGGATTGGTTTGGATTGGTTTGGATTGGTTTGGATTGGTTTGGTTGGTTTGGATTGGTTTGGATTGGTTTGGTTGGTTTGGATTGGTTTGGATTGGTTTGGATTGGTTTGGATTGGTTTGGATTGGTTTGGATTGGTTTGGATTGGTTTGGATTGGTTTGGATTGGTTTGGTTGGTTGGATTGGATTTGGATTGTTTTGGATTGTTTTGGATTGGATTTGGATTGGATTTGGATTGGATTTGGATTGGATTTGGATTGGATTTGGATTGGATTTGGATTGGATTTGGATTGGGTTTGGATTGGATTTGGATTGGATTTGGATTGGATTTGGATTTAAGTTGAATTTGGATTAAAAATCTTGAAATTTTATAATGGTTGGACAGGTTTTAAATTTGCGACTTACAGCCGTCCGGATGACGAAGAGTCTCATATGATGTTTAGTGTCCATTGTAAGCACTGTTTCTATTTCAATTATGTTGGCGTCACGGCAGAAGTTAAAGACGTTTCTTGTTGCTATCAGTAGGAAAAGTGGAAGTTTAGTGACCAGTTCGTCGAGCGACCTTCAAAAGTAATTGAAGGAACTCAAAAAGGAGAAGCAGAAGCAAAAACAAAAACTGAAGAAGAATATTTTGCATCAGGAACAGCTGGAGTACTTACAAGGGCTATTCGAGATGCGGCCGAATCCCATCTGACCGAAAGTCATTTGGTCGAACAAAATATACGGCCGAATAGGTCATATGGCCAATTATGTCATTAGGCCGAAAAGGTCATTTGGCTGGAAAGGTCATTTGGCCGAATAGGACATTTGGCCGAATAGGTTATTCGGTCAAACGGATTATTTGGCTGAATAGGTCATTTGACCGAACATGTCATTTAATCGAACAGGTTATTTGGGCGAATAGATCATTTGAAAAGTAGGAAATGAGGAGTGAGAAGTGAGACGTCTGATTCTTTGATTTTTTTTTTGTATTTTTAATTGCTTCTTTCGCTCCTTACTGGTTCTCTGCAAACTACTAAACTAAAACCTGAGCTTCACAAATTTCCTCCCAGGACAGCTGCTAGTGTGATAATTCATAGATCATGAAAATAATTCAATTAACTAAAGCAAAACAAAAACTATCTCACCATCAATGTAGCTGACGCATTTACGTCCATCGCACAATTCCATCTTGTCCTCAGGTATTTCAAACATCCTTCCACCGCATTCGCGATCTTCCTCAGAGTCGCAGGTAATGCAATAGTGAAGATCTCCATTGCAATCGTTTGTGCTGCACAGCAAACACAATCCATCATTACCATTCGTACAATTTTCTCTAATGTAATCTTCGTCTTCTAAATCACTTAAACAACCCTTCTGAATCGTTTCTTCGTCCTGATATGTATAACACTGGTCCTGTCTTCCGAGAAGAACCATTGAAGAGCATTTACTGCCCTCCACCTTATCGATGCATTCATCTCCTTTACATTGTACACATGAGAGCGAATTCGTTTCCATGATACCATGAATGTTGCACCCTTTACCTAGGCATGCCTCACAGTAATCACCACACAACTCTCCCTCGACGCTTGACAAGCAATCTCTTTCGACCCACGATGCGTTCACGACGAGCGTGTAGCATTGATCGATTTCCCTGTACCGCGAACAAGCTTTCAACTTTGCCGGCGATGGACTAACACAATCGGAGCCCTGACAAACATAGCACTGCGTCCTGTCTGCTGGCAGCATTTTGTTGTTACATAGCCTGTCTTGACAGATCTCGCAAAGGGATGAACTTTCACAATCAACTTCATTCAAACTTGAGAAATTTTCGATGCAGTCTCGTTTTGTGTAGTCATTTACCAATGTCACGCATTTCCCATCGCATTCTGAGGTGTATTCGTTGGTAGATAATTCCGAACAATCCACATTTTTCTCCGAGTCGCACACGTAACAAAGTGCCTCTCCTTTGTTACAATCGTCCTCCGGACAGGTTTCACAATCATCGTTGTTCTCCTGGCATGCTTCGTAATAGGGATGCAGTGTCGACAGATCAGAGAGACAACCCTTTTCAATCGGAAGACCGGTGAAGTATTGTGTATAGCATAAATCATTCCGTTCCAGAAGTAACTGCTTGGTGCACGTTTGCCCGAAAGCCTTACCGTCACAATCACTGTTGCTGGTGCATTGAATACAGGAAAGTGTATTCGGAACAACAGCTGGATGAATATTACAATTATTTTCACGGCATAATTTGCAGGGTTTATCACTGTAAAATAGTCTCCATTCATCATCGGTGCAACCTCGATAGACGGCAGTTTCGGTTTCTGCATATGTGTAGCATTGTTGGTCAGATTCGTAAACAGGACATGGTTTCGGTTCGGTAGGCACAAGACAATTCAGATCTTTACATTGGTAGCAATGCAAACGATCTGTGGGTATTATATCTGAATTGCACATATGACTTTGACAACTCTTTTTAAGAGGACCTTCCATGTCATCATCAATCTGTCCAGCGGAACAGCCTCGATTTAGATGACCATTGACGGTTACTTCGGTATAACAATGGGCGAGGCCAATACAGGTTTCCGATACTCCGATGTCCGCTGGGTTTGTTATGCATTCGATTTCCTCTTCACTTGAACATTTGTAGCAAGTTAGATCTGGAGTATTGCAGTAGTTGTTATTACAAAGCGTGCAGGAAGTTCTTGGTCCGTAGCAGTCAGATACAATCTCCAATGATATTCCTTCACTGAGACACCCTCTGAATACCAGACTGCTGAACACTTCATATTCTACGCATTGATCAACAAGCATTCCATCTTTACACTGTTCGGGTGGTGTATACTCCGAGCACTCTGCTGCTGATTGACAAGAAGAACACCACAACGGTTCTGTTCGAATTGTATCAGTGTTACATGCCTCCTTATCCTCACAGGTTATACAATTAACATCTGCCAGACATGTTTCATAATTACTATCGCCTACACAACCACGATCCACTGTAAGATCGTCCATATTTTGCACAGTATAACATCCTTCAAACGTTGGTAGATCGCATGCTTCGGGAGTCAACGTGCCAACAGTGTCACAGCCAAGACATCGGTAGCATGAGTAGACTGGTTCTTTGTTGCAAGCTGGGTTCGAACATGGCTGGTAATCAGACAGTGAGTCGATATCAACATCTCCAGCGCAACCACGAACCACCTCGCCGTTTACATTTCTAGCAGTGTAACATTCATCGTCGATATTTTCACAAAGTTTTGTTGCATATAAATCTGTTGTTGAGCATTGCTGCGTACAAGTGAAGCATTCTGCAAGTTCTGAAAAAAACGAATCAAATGCCATTAGATAAATTGGACCAAATAAAAGAAAATGCGAGAAATTGAACGATTGTCTTTTTTCAACCTGCATTCGTATTGAAATCGCGTTCATTACCTTTTGTATTGCAAAAATTGGCATCACATGTGTAGCAATGTTCAGCATCTGAACCACAAATTTCGTTTTTGTATTCATTACAACCTAAACGCACCTCTCCCTCATTTTGGTATCGAACACATTTCTCATTCGACTGGACATCACTACATAAACCATTACAATCACTTGTCGCTCCGCAAACGTCGTTATCATTGCACAGATTGGTATCACATACTTTGCTGCATGATGGTAGCGATTCTTCACTTACGCATCCTCGTACGAAGCTATCTTCTGGAAAACAAAAAGATCAATTTTGCAAGTATTTTTTTGTGGTTTTACCACTTACCGTCCCG
The DNA here is from genome assembly GCF_024139115.2 of Armigeres subalbatus. Taxonomy (NCBI): domain Eukaryota; kingdom Metazoa; phylum Arthropoda; class Insecta; order Diptera; family Culicidae; genus Armigeres; species Armigeres subalbatus. Next base: position 366,336,753 of record NC_085140.1, on the reverse strand, counting down.
TACGTAAATTACACAACTTTCGGTTGTTTTACAAGTAGAAGGGTTCAAATTACCCACGCAGTCGTTCTCACCATCCTGGAAAGTGCACTCAAAGCATTCAAAAGATGTGGCCGAGTTGCACTTGCTTTCATCACACTCAAAACATTCCAAATCGTCTTCACATTTCGTATCCAATTCAGATAAACATCCACGACTCGTGATAGATTCTCCTGTTTACATACATTCATGCAAATTATGTAATCGGATACATTTGTGGAATCTAGATGGACATTCTAGAATCAATCTTACCATTGAATTTATAGAAGCATCCAAGCACATGGTTGCGACTGCAGTACTTGAGCTGACTTTCATCAATATGTTCGCAATCATTTTCGCACTGGTAGCACTTGTAAGCATTTTCCGGAATCAATCCAACGTTTTCACCAGGACCGGTACTACCCGATACTGTTTCCTCGAAACTGCTCGAGCATCCTCTTTTGGTGTAACCATTTTCTGGGAAAATATAAACAGTGTTCTGTTAAGAACTATTTATTGATTGAAAATGACAAAAAACTCGACAATGGTCCAGATCCATACATTCATTACTTGCTTTCGGTGGTTCCACATTCGTACAAAAACTTGTTCATTCAAAGTTAATTGTTTATATGCCGGGTATTAAGTCATCTGGATTGGTTATTAAATACTATGTCTGAAACTCGAATAATGCACATGCACAACATGTGACAGATTTACCCTCTTGTTAAGGCACGTCACTTCGTTGTACGGCCCTCTTTTAACGGCACGTGACGTAAACAGAATTTAACCCTCTAATGCCCACGACCGCCTTTAGACGGGGTATTTTAATTATTTTTTTGTGCGATTTCGAAAAGTTTTTGATGTTGATCAATAATATAAACTTCAATACGTGCTTAATCGCGGCTTAAAGTACATTTTCAAATTTCTACACATTTATTAAAAAGCATTAAAAATTAAAAATTTCAAAAGTGAAATATTTGTAGTTTAGTTATTTTCTACAACTAACCTTATTCAATAGAAGGTTATACAGTGACCTTCATAATAAAAAGCCCACTTGCAGTTTTTCATACAAAATGGTCAACTTTTTAGATCTAGATCTCGATTGCGTGTGAACCAATTTTGCTGAAAATTTGACCAGAGCTCAGATATAACTTGAATTTTACCACACCTGAGTTTCGACTATATTGATTCATAGGGTAAAAAATTATCGCGGTAATACCAAAACGATTTTTTTTTGGCAAAAAACTGATTTTTTTGATTGATTGGTTGATTGATATTGGGGGGCAGTGGGCCCTGTTAAACCTCTATAAAAAGCTGCATGAATCCGCAAGTAGGCTCCGCCAAAGGGACCGCGTGCCGCTCAAAGCGCACAAGCCCAAGTCCTGGTGTTAGGTAGGACGCTAAACAGCCCTGACACGACGGCCCTCCGACGAGACAGGAGGTTTGCGCAGGCCCAATAAGCCGCCTTTAAAAACAACTATTACGAACGACATAGAAGATAATACGACTCGATACAATCGACAACGACCTAGGCGACGAATAAAGGATCACGATTGGAAGCTTGGAACATGGAACTGCAAGTCGCTAGGCTTCGCAGGTTGCGACAGGATAATCTACGATGAATTACATCCCCGCAACTTCGATGTCGTAGCGCTGCAGGAAATCTGCTGGACAGGACAGAAAGTGTGGAAAAGCGGGCATCGAGCGGCTACCTTCTACCAAAGCTCTGGCACCACCAACGAGCTGGGAACCGGCTTCATAGTGCTGGGTAAGATGCGCCAACGCGTGATTGGGTGGCAGCCAATCAACGCAAGGATGTGCAAGCTGAGGATAAAAGGCCGTTTCTTCAACTATAGCATCACCAACGTGCACTGCCCACACGAAGGGAGATTCGACGACGAGAAAGAAGCGTTCTATGCGCAGCTAGAGCAGACATACGATGGATGCCCACTGCGGGACGTCAAAATCGTCATCGGTGACATGAACGCACAGGTAGGAAGGGAGGAAATGTATAGACCGGTCATCGGATCGGATAGTCTGCATACCGTATCGAACGACAACGGCCAACGATGCATAAACTTTGCAGCCTCCCGCGGAATGGTAGTCCGAAGCACATTCTTCCCCCGCAAGAATATCCACAAGGCCACATGGAAAGCACCTAATCAAGTAACGGAAAACCAAATCGACCACGTTCTAATCGACGGTAAATTCTTCTCCGACATCACGAACGTACGCACTTACCGCAGTGCGAATATTGAATCCGACCACTACCTCGTTGCAGTATGCCTGCGCTCAAAACTCTCGACGGTGATCAACACGCGTCGGAGTCGTCCGCCGCGGCTAAACATTGGGCGGCTACAAGACGGTAGGCTAGCCCAAGACTACGCGCAGCAGCTGGAACCCTAGCAACACACATGTTTCACAAAAGTTACTGCAACTTATATGTGACCAGATTTAGTCACAATCAAGTTGCTGCAACCAGCTTTGTCCAACTTGTGCTGCTCGGGAAGTGGCACTCCCAACGGAAGAGCAGCTAGGCGCAGCATCTCTTGAAGATGGCTGGAGAGATATTCGATCCGCCATTGGAAGCACCGCAACCGCTGCACTAGGCAAGGTGGCTCCAGATCAGGGAAACGACTGGTATGACGGCGAATGTGAGCAGTTAGTTGAGGAAAAGAATGCAGCATGGGCGAGATTGCTGCAACACCGCACGAGGGCGAACGAGGCAGTATACAAACGGGCGCGGAACAGGCAAAACTCGATTTTCCGGAGGAAAAATCGCCAGCAGGAAGATCGAGACCGTGAAGAGACGGAGGAACTGTACCGCGCTAATAACGCACAAAAGTTCTATGAGAAGTTGAACCGTTCACGTAAGGGCCACGTGCCACAGCCCGATATGTGTAAGGACATAAACGGGAACCTTCTTACAAACGAGCGTGAGGTGATCCAAAGGTGGCGGCAGCACTACGAAGAGCACCTGAATGGCGATATGGCAGACAACGGTGGCGGTATGATAATGAACCTAGGAGCACGCGCGCAGGACATGCGACTTCCGGCTCCGAATCTCCAGGAAATCCAGGAGGAGATCGGCCGGCTGAAAAACAACAAAGCCCCTGGAGTTGACCAACTACCAGGAGAGCTGTTTAAACACGGTGGTGAGGCACTGGCTAGAGCGCTGCACTGGGTGATTACCAAGGTTTGGGAGGATGAGGTTCTGCCGCAGGAGTAGATGGAAGGTGTCGTGTGTCCCATCTACAAAAAGGGCGATAAGCTGGATTGTAACAACTACCGCGCAATCACATTGCTGAACGCCGCCTACAAGGTACTCTCCCAAATTTATGGGTGAACGCTCTACCATAGACCAGGTGTTCGCCATACGTCAGATATTGCAGAAATGCCGCGAATACAACGTGCCCACACATCATCTATTTATCGACTTCAAAGCCGCATATGATACAATCGATCGGGACCAGCTATGGCAGCTAATGCACGAAAGCGGATTTCCGGATAAACTGATACGGTTGATCAAGGCGACGATGGATCGGGTGATGTGCGTAGTTCGAGTTTCAGGGGCATTCTCGAGTCCCTTCGAAACGCGTAGAGGGTTACGGCAAGGTGATGGTCTTTCGTGTCTGCTATTCAACATCGCTATGGAGGGAGTAATACGAAGGGCAGGGATTGACACGAGTGGTACGATTTTCACGAAGTCCGTCCAGTTATTTGGTTTCGCCGACGACATTGATATCATGGCACGTAACTTTGAGAGGATGGAGGAAGCCTACATCAGACTGAAAAGCGAAGCTAAACGGATTGAACTAGTCATCAATACGTCGAAGACGAAGTACATGATTGGAAGAGGCTCAAGAGAGGTCAATGTAAGCCACCCACCACGAGTTTCTATCGGTGGTGACGAAATCGAGGTGGTTGAAGAATTCGTGTACTTGGGCTCACTGGTGACCGCCGATAACGATACCAGCAGAGAAATTCGGAAGCGCATTGTGGCTGGAAATCGTATGTACTTTGGACTCCGTAAGATGCTCCGATCGAATAGAGTTCGCCGCCGTACCAAACTGACTATCTACAAAGGGCTTATAAGACCGGTAGTCCTCTATGGGCACGAGACCTGGACGATGCTCGTGGAGGACCAACGCGCACTGGGAGTTTTTAAAAGGAAAGTGTTGCGTACCATCTATGGTGGGGTGCAGATGGCGGACGGTACGTGGAGGAGGCGAATGAACCACGAGTTGCATCAGCTGTTGAGAGAACCATCCATCGTTCACACCGCGAAAATCGTAAGACTGTGGTGGGCCGGGCACGTAGCCAGAATGTCGGACAGTAATCCGGTGAAAATGGTTCTCGACAACGATCCGACGGGAACAAGAAGGCGAGGTGCACAGCTGGCAAGATGGATCGATCAGGTGGAGGACGATTTGCGGACCCTCCGCAGACTGCGTGGTTGGCGAAGTGCAGCCATGGACCGAGCTGAATGGAGAAGACTTTTATGCAGCACAGGCCACTCCGGCCTTAGTCTGATAATATATAAATAAATGGAAGATATTTGCATGGGTATTCGCGTAACATACAGTTTAGTAGAAATGCTATCAATACCAGTGTTTAACTCGATTTTTTTTAAATGTTACTTAGGTCCTTTTGAAAAGTTAAGCGAGATTTATCCAATTCGTTGCACGGAAAATAAAAAAAAAACACTGAAAATTTAAAAATTGCAATAAGTCAGCATTGTCAGCAATCAGAAAAGATTAATAGACTCCAACAAGGCTATAAGATCTACCCACATAATTAAAAGGCGGATAACTCTTTTAAAAACTGGTTAATGTCCTATTTGATCAATAAAACCAAATTGGATATGCCTTCAATAATTGTTCCATTTGAGGTCATCCAAGAATTCCCTGGAGTATAGGTTGTGAGATCTACTCGCGTAACCAAAGGGCTGTTATTTTTTCAAATGAATAATGTTCTATCCGATCTAGGGGATACTTCTTAAATAGCTGTCCCTTTCCAGTTTATCCAAGAACACCCTGGAGTATGGGACTTGAGGTCTACACGCTCAACCAAAGGGTTGCTATCTCTGTTTGAAATGGTCCATGCAGTTTTCAATCCGTAGAATCAAGTTGGAAATGCCATCCTAATAAATAATTCTTCCCAGGTCATCCAAGAATTCTCTGGAGTATAGGCCTTCAACCATTGTTGCATCCCAGTTTAACCAAGAATTTCCTAAAGTATAGGCTTTCAGCTCATTGAAAGCTGTTAGCCTTTTCTGAACGTTTATGCTGATTGCGATTCAGCAATTGTTCTATTTAAGTTTATTACAAATAATGTTTCATTGAAGTTTGATGTCGTCACGCGTACCCAAAGGGCTGTTATCTCTTTTGTTAATGGTTCATGCCCTTCTATAGAAGGGCATCTTCTATAGAATCTTCTATAGACAGATCTTCGATAGAATCTATAGAAGCAAATTTGATATGCATTTAACAAAACAAATAGATCATTCGTTAACGCGTATTGAACTTCAGGCCTGTTCTTCAGTTCTTGGAATTCTTGGATGGCTTGGAATGAACAAACACAGAGAAACAGACGTCTCACTCAACACATGTTACATCGTTCACCTTTGATTCGATGCTGGGTCATTAGGCCGAATGGTCATTTGGCCGAACGGTCATTAGGCCGAATGGCCATTATGCCGAATGAGAACTAGGGAGTGAGAAGTGAGTAGTGCGAAGTGAGGAAGAAATAGAACGAAAGAAGGAAAAAGGAAGAAGAAGGAAGAAGGGAAAAGGAAGAAGGAGAAGGAAAAAGGAAAGAGGAAGAAGGAAGAAGGATGAAGGGAGAAGGAAAAAGGAAGAAGGAAGAAGGAAGAAGGAAGAAGTAAGAAGGAAGAAGGAAGAAGGAAGATGGAAGATAAAAGAAGGAAGAAGGAAGAAGTAAAAAATGAAGAAGGAAGAAGGAAGATGGAAGAAGGAAAAAGGAAGGCAGAAAAAAGAAGGAAGAAAATGGAAGAAAGAAGAAAGAAGGGCGAAGGGAGAAGGAAGAGGGAAGAAGGAAGAGGAAAGCAGGAAGAAAAAAGAAGGAAGAAGGAAGATCGAAAAAAAAAGGAAGAAAGAAGAAGGAAGAAGAAAGACATGTGAAAGAAGCCAGAAAGAAGAATGTAGAAGGGAGGAGGAAGAAGGTAGAAGGAAAAAGGAAGAAGAAAGAAGGAAGACAGAAAAAAGAAAGACGGGAGAATGAAGGAAGGAATAAAGAAGAAGAAAGAAAGTAGGAAGAGGTAAGAAGAAAGAAGGAAGAAGAAAGAAGGAAGAAGGAAAAAAAAGGAAAAATGAACAAGGAATAAGAAAGAAGTACCGTCAACTGGGGGGAAGATGATCATTGAGGTGAAGATGATCATTTGATGTGTCAGTAAAAAGTGCCAAATTTTTTAATGAAACGGTAGTCAACGGTAGAAAACGGTAGTTCTCCGTTCAGGTAATGTTACCGCTAGGTAGAAATCCGAGTTTTTCGATTATAATCATGAAAATGTATTTTGTGGAAGAAAGAGAGAGATAGTCATAAATGACGCTATTTTCGTTTCAAATATTGACTTCGTAGACTTCTTTACGTAGTAAATTCAACATTCATACAAATGACCTAGTGTATTTTGACTACTAGGTCATAATTATTTTAGTAGAGCTGTCTTGATCAACTTCACCCCAAACCAGATTACTAAAAAAATGTGTGATAATTTAATTTATTTTAATAAATGCGAATGCATTTCAGAAAACTAAAGCTGTTGATTGTTGCAACGTATAGCAGTACATGTTTTGAAAATATTTGTTTCGATTTGAAATGTAAACACACATTGTTATTGCATGTTTTGTCCTAAAAATGATCATCTTCCCCCCAGTTGACGGTAATTATGTTGGTATATTCGGTTGTGCAGTCCAAGAACTCGGTCAAAACGATAATAATAAAAAAATAAAAAAGGAAAAAGGAAAAAGGAAGAAGAAAGAAGGAAAAAGAAGAAAGAAGAAGACAGATAGAAGAAGGAAGATGCAAGAAGGGAGAAGGAAGAAGGGGTAAGGTGAAGAATGACGGCCTAATGACCGTTCGGCCCTAATGACCATTCGGCATAATGACCTTCGGCCTAACGGTCTTCGGCCTAATGCCCTGGCACTATTTGAATCGCCCCATAGATGTTAGTTTATGCGTGGAGGCCTGAAAGCCTAAACTCCAGTTCTTGGCTCTTGGCCCTAGAACATGTGATAATAACTATAGATTGCTATAATTGAACCGTTTGTTTGAGAAACTGCATATGTAACATTTTTGGCTAAAATGAAATTTTTATATATTCTAAATCCTTGTCCAAAAATACGTATTCTGGCAAAAAAACGAAAAAGAAATTTTTGTTCAGGAATGTATGAAATTTTTTTCGTTTGTTTGAGAAACTACATATGTCCACGTATTTTGAAGATCAATTGTGGAATACTGTTTAGATTTTTTGCATTGAAAATGCCCCAGGGTGTTGAGTTTTGCCAAAAACTATTGATCTGTATCGAAGAAATCGAAAGATTCGGTGCAAATTTGTTCAGAAAACAGTTTTTTGTTGTTTTCTCGGAATAGTGTAAAATGGACTTATGCAGTTTCTCAAACAAATGATTCAATTGTGTATCGTATTTAAAATTGTCCAAAGATCAATGAATTAAGTGAAAAACTAGTACTAAGTTAAGTAAAAATTCTTTATATATCTATCGTGATGATTCAACCATAAATACTAACTGATTCTCAAAGCAGATCTGAATCTTTATTTATTGATCAGCATGAACTGAAACGAGGTTTATACAGTGAATATAAAGAACTAAATCTGGAATAACGACTTACAATTATCAGTGTTTCTATTCACCTATGTATTTGCCTGGTTTCTAACCTTCTTATTTCTGATATAAATAATATATAATATATTTGACTACTTGCTCAAAGGCTTTCACTTCAATCCTTCTCCTTTCTTTCTTCTCTAACGTCATTTGCCTGTTTCTAGGGTAACTTTTTGCGCGCCTACAACATCATATTCAGGGAATGTAAAACAACAACATTACCAATGACAACATCACTGTCCTCTCTTGTAAATGTTGGGACAAACTCAACTTGCAACAAGCGTTTATCCTAATATGCCATAGAATAGGACAATGATCGCCTGCCGCGCATTTAGAGAAGTAGTCGGTTTTCGATGATGTTATCAATGTTTTGACATAAACATAATTATCTGTTGACATGATTTATGTTTTACTTCTGAAATATTAGCAGATAAAAACTCGATCCAAGCGTAACCGAGTTCGGTATAATATTTTAAGAGTGTTGCGCGCGTAATAACTAGAGAAGAAGAGCTTCCATGGGTTGATTTTACGATATTTTAATTTCCACATCTCACATTTCACTTATCACATCACACTTCCCATTTCTCACTCCTTGATCATCTCTTCTCATTTCCCACTTCTCATTTTTCACTTTTCACTTTTCACTTTTCACTTTTCAATTTTCACTTTTCACTATTCATGTTTCACTTTTCACTTTTCACTTTTCAATTTTCACTTTTCACTTTTCACTTTTCACTTTTCAATTTTCACTTTTCACTATTCATGTTTCACTTTTCACTTTTCACCTCTCACTTCTCATTTCAAATTTCTCACTTCTAACTTTTCACTTCTATCTTCTCACTTCTAACTTCTTACACCTCACTTTTCTCTTTTTCCTTACCATTACTTTCTTCTTATTACTAACTTTTCACTGTTCACAAACGGCATTCAGACAAATAACCCGGTGCCGGTCTAGGCATTTTTCGGATTGGAAATTGTCTCGACTTCCCTGGGCATAAAATCGTGTTAGCCGCATGATATACGAATGCAGAAATTGTAACTTGCCATAGAAACCTCGCCGTTAATAACTGTGGAAGTGCTTAATGAAAACTGAGCTGCGAGGTGGCAATGTCCCAGTGAGAGAAGTAATGTCAATGAATAAGAAGAAGAAGAAGGGAGTCTAGTATATAAAACTAAACAATTTTTGTAGAAAAAATGTTAAAAGCTCTTTGTAGTGCAATTGCAACCATCTAAGACGAGTTTAGTACTTTCCATTTAATTCCACTACGTTTTGTTAAAGCCTGTCCACGTTAAATTTCGGACACCCATCATACAATGCGTTTTTTTTATTTTCACAAACCACCGAGAAGATCAATTTACGCGACAGATGAATCTCTCAGCTTTACGTGATGCTTTCAGCATGTTTTCATTCGCGTCCAAATTGATAAAATGGCTACAAATCAATTAGACATTGTCTAAGTGTCCGAAATTTAACGTGGACAGGCTTTATCTTTGCAGATGCGTATTTCGGCCTCAACTGTGAGGTCGTTTTCAGTGTTTCGTACTTGACTCGACTTCAAGTACGAGACACTGAAGACGACCTCACATTTGAGGTCGAAATACGTATCTGCAAAGATAACAAAACGTAGTGGAATTGAATGGAAAGTACTAAACTCGTCTCACACGGTTGCAATTTTTTGTAAAGGTAAAACGTCCTATCGTTGTGGTATGTCCTAATGTTGCGGTAGTGGTAAATAGTCGATTCTGGATATAAAAGCATTAAAACAATTGTGGATACGCTAAAACTCATCGAATTAACGACTAGAACAGCTTTTGTTTGACAATATTCTGTTCAAAATTATGAAAAATCAACATTTTTCATCAAAAATTTGAATCCTTTGAGCCTATTATTGCGGTAGTGCTAAGGTCCTATTGTCGTGGTATCGATTTCCATAAGAATTGCATGCAATACCGCAACAATAGGACTGACCTTGAAAAATGTCGCAACGATAGGCAACTGCGTCCTATTATTGCGGTAGTTTGTTTTTATTGTGATAAAAACAAAACAACATAAATTTAGCACAATTGACGTAATATTTAAGAATCTATAGTTAACGAGCAACCTATTCGAATACTGCAATGGGGAAAAATACCAACAGGTAATTTTTAAGGAATTTTTTAAATCAATTTTGTTTTGACACGGTGCTTAACCCCTCCATAATAGGTCGTTTTACCCTAGATAGTCAATTTCTCCGAACGTACGATTCACGATTTCATATAATCACTACAAAAAATCACAACTTCTGCATTTCTTGAACCAATCAACCCTTCGAAACAATCGCTGAGATCTCTAATTTCTGGAAATGGGATAATATTTTGCATTGGCCACTTGGCCGGATATATTCCACCTTTGAGAACACTTGTTTAGCACTCCTATAAGTCAACGTGCGAGATGTCAAACTTCATGATTTTGCAAAATAACCGGAAACCTGGTCCATCGGTAAAAATAGCCAGTTTTCATCAGTGATACAACGTAGCTTGCGACATCTCAAACTTCATAATTTCGCAAAACAAGATCAATGGAGCTCATTTTGAGGGTTTCTGCACAAGTTGAACATGTTCCGGAGTCTTCCGAAAGGGGAAAATGGCAAATTTTGATCATTAATGAAGCCTCACTTGCGACATCTCAAACTTCATGATTTTACAAAAGAACATCATTGGAGTTAATTTTGAGAGTTTCTGGACCAGTTGGACTTTAAAGTCAATTTGGAAAATCATTAATATGAGTAAGCCGCTTTAACAGACTAAACATTTTCCAAATGTTGCTATTGCATATTCAAACAAACTTCTCGTGAAACATTAACCATAATAAAGGGTAAAAATTGCGTGGGAAACCCGTCGATTTTTTTTTTTTTTTTGTAAAAGTAAATTCAATAGAAAATGCCGTTGCAACCCAGAAGAGTTTCCCTTGGAAATGCAGAAGAATTCTCGTTGAAATTAAGAAAAAAATAGTAAAAATTAAAAAAAAATGCCCACAGAATTTCATCTAATTTCTCGACGAAATTCTGAAATAAAATCACTGAAAATTCTTTAAATTACCTGTGGCTCTGCAGATTTTTCCGTGAAAATTCCGAAAAAAAAAATCGTGGGTATACCAAAAGATTCTGTGGAATCCCGCCTTAATACTGACATTTTCATCGGTTTTCCCCACTCAGAAAGAAGATTTTTATAAATCATTTTGTAGAATCACGGAATTCAAGAGTCTATGGAAATAATTACACGAATAAAGCCAAAACGGCCATATAAAAGCGAGTGTTCGGAATATGAGTCATGTTCGGAATTTAAGCCAAAACGAACGATTAAAGGATCCCACGAAAATATTGCAATATAACTAATTCACTGTCTGAAAACTTTGTAAAGCTAATACACTTACCAACAAACATCACGCAAGTGTCTTCGGGAGGACATACTTCGTAGCTGATAGTCTCTGCGTTGCCTTCGACGCATGCATCGTTGAACTCAGAATCACACGTCAGACAGTGGACTGCATTACAGTTGGATTCAGTACATTTGTAACATGGTGGGTCGTCTTTGCTAGCCTAGCGAGTGGAGTGTGTTATAATAAATTGATGACATGTAAAAATGATTCGGGGTCGCCTTTTTCAACTGTTGTCAATCTCGCTTGTATAAGAATCTAGCAATTTCGCATATGACCAACTTTATGCAGTTTATGGCTAGAACTTATAAAGAAATGTACAAACATCTAGCGTCTGCTGGTTATAGATATTTAACTAAAAAGTCACAACAGTTAAATGGTACGACACTGGACAAGGGAACAATAAAAAAAATACAATTCGGTACCTCAATATTGCACGCCAAATATACTTCGGAAGATGAACCGTCGTTTGTCAGTGCATTCAGACAACCTTTCTCTACAGTAGAACCGCTGATGTACGTGAAACATCCGTCATAAAATTTGGCCTCTTCACAGGCTGCATTGATACAATCTTCCGTGTCTCTGCAGGTAATGCATTCCAGATGAATATTCTCGTGGTCCACCGGTGTGTTACACCCATCAGAACTGCAAACCAAACAATTGGAAAATTCGCTGCAATCATTGAATCCTTCATCCAGATCGCAACCGTAGTGTAGACCTCCCTCGGCATCTTCCAATGTGTAGCATTTGGCTGATTCCACTGATAGGCAGTATTCGCTCCTATCAATTCCGTCCTGATGGCACTGAAGATGCGTTGGAAATTCGGCAGAGTTACACATGGATTGCGGACATGTCATAACGATGTCTCCGAGCCTGTCCGACGTTAGCCCATCCGTGCAATCCCGAGAGGTAATTTGAGTAGTAACTGCAGAGCTCATAAATCAGATTTAGAAAAATAAATGGATCTGCTATGGCCACTAACCGTCATATGCGATGTAACATTCGGTGTCATAGTCTTGACAACGAAAAGTTTCAGAAACTTCATCCATCGAATGAGAACAATCTGGACATGCATAACAAGTGAGAAACTCTGAAACGATGAAAAAACTACGCTTAATGTACGATAAAAGGCAAAAAGCTCCCCCGTAACGCTGGGTAGACACCTTTGCGTGGTGTGTTACGGTGTAAGATCTACCGCGGTCACATTGTCAGCTACAGACAAATCCTCACCCAACGAATACCTTCCCCATTATCCAACTCCGTGGTACTTATGAGGGTGTCGCTGAGTCGGGGGCTTCTCGTTAAGTAAATACTACATCAACACTTCCTTCCCCTCCCAAGTTAAGGTGCAGATGGGCGTGGCCAGGAGTAGTAATCCTCATGCTTTTGTGATTTTTATCCTAGATTGAAATCAAGCCCACACCCACTTTGATTTCTGATTGCAATCTGAATAAGGATTTCTCATACGATGACAAAACTGAGCGATTGTTCAAAGTCGTCTTGAAAGGTCTCCCCAGTGATGATATATCACTGGATGAAATTAAAATTGAAATTTCTCAATTACTTGGATTTTCACCAGTTCAAGTAATTAAGATGAAAAAGAAATCTCGCTCTGGAACTTCCCAGAGGAGTATTTCTCAAGAATTTTATTTAGTTCACTTTAACAAAAATGAACTAAATATTATGAAAACTTTAAAAAAGGCCTGTATTATGTCCCATGTCCGTGTTACATGGGAACATTTCCGCAGGCCTGGGGGAAATTTCCAAAACCCCACCCAGTGCCGTAAGTGCCAAAAGTGAGGTCATGGAACCAAACATTGTCAAATGGATGCTCAATGCATGATTTGTAATGGAACCTCTCACGCCAAGGACGACTGTCCTGTGAGAGAAGCTTCCAATACATTTAAATGTTCCAATTGTGGGGGCAATCATAAATCCAATTTCTGGGGATGGCCTTCACGCAAAAAAGTTTTGAATTGCCGTGCAAAATTGATGACGGGAAATTCCAATAGGATCCCCGATTCGCCGGGAAAACATATTTCAAACGCTCAAAATCCGCAATCATTTGCCGGTCGAGCAATTCATACCCACCACAATCAACGAACAAATTTTGCTCCTACCTTCCAACGGGTAACGAGCAGTTCGTCGAATTCGAATTTTTCAAACACGCCCTCCTATGCAAGCCTCGCAGCAGGCAGGCAAAATTTCATTTCTGAAAATTTACCGACAATGAATGATTTTCAAACCCATTCTTCAACGGAAAATAACGTTCGTTTTGACGACTCAGGTAGCATGTCTGCTTCCGACTTTAATTTTCTGAAAGAACAATTGCATCACATGATTGATGCATTGTTCAAAGCAAATACCAAAACTGAAGCTGTTTAGGTTGGTATCAAATATACTCAAAAAATTGTTTTTGGAATTCGTTTTAATGGATCCAAATAATTCTTTGAAAATTTTAAATTGGAATGCCCGCTTTTCAAAGGGTAAGGAAGATGAATTATTCAACTTCCTATCAATTCATAATGTGCACATTGCCATTATAACTGAAACATATTTAAAATCTGGTCTTTTCATTAAAAGAGAACCAAATTATTTAATATACCGCCAGCGCCTGTGGTGGGGTCGCCATTGCATTAATAGACGTATCAAACATAAATTATATTTTTCGTTTGAAACCAAAGTTTTCGAAACCTTGGGAGTTTCTGTTGAAACAAATTTTGGACAATTCTCTTTTATTGCTGCCTACTTGCCTTTCCAGCGCAATGGGCAGCAAAAGAATTTGTTGAGAGCTGATCTTCAAATTCTAACTCGCAACAAATCCAAATTTTTCATAATTGAGGACTTCAATGCCAAACACCGTTCATGGAATAATGCTAATAGCAATTCCAATGGTAAAATTTTATTTAAAGACTGTTCTGCGGGATATCCCAATGGACCAACTTGTTTTTCTTCCAGTCGAAATCCTTCTACAATTGATTTAGTTTTAACGGATTCAAGTCAGCTGTGTGGACAATTGGTAACTCATGCTGACTTTAACTCTGATCACCTTCCTGTGACGTTCGAAATCTAACAAGAAGCCATTTACAATCAAATCAGCTCTACTTTTAACCATAGAGCTGATTGGGATTTATATAAAACGTATATCGATAGGAATTTTGATGTTGATATTCCTCTCGATACCAAAAGTGCTATTGATAATGTTCTCGTATCTTTGACAAATTTAATTGTCGAAGCCAGAGGCATTGCAATTCTTAAATGTGAAATTAAATTCAACTCCTTTATTATTGACGACGATCTTCAGCTACTGATCTTTCTTAAAAATGTGAGGCGGAGGCAATACCAAAGAACTCGCGATCCCGCGTTGAAAGTTATTTGGTGAGATTTGCAAAATGAAATTTAAAAACGTTTCGCTATTCTGAGAAATACCAACTTTGAGAATAATGTCTCGAAGTTGGATCCCAGTTAGAAACCCTTTTGGAAATTACGGATTTTTTTTAAAAACCTCAAAAGCCAATTCCAGCGCTTAAAGAGGGAAATAAGATTTTATTAACAAATGGCGAAAAGGCTCAAAAACTTGCTCAGCAGTTCGAGAGTGCCCATAATTATAGTCTTGGTCTCACTAATCCAATTGAGGATCAGGTTACACCTTACACGGAGCTTCGAAGACAGGCAATGTTTTTGACCCTTCGTTGGGAACTAATTTGGATGGAGTGAGATCTATTACTAGAAAATTTAAAAATATGAAAGCCTCGGGTGGTGATGGTATTTTCTACATACTTATCATAAAACTCCCTGAGAGCTCTTTATCCTTTTTGGTTAATTTATTTAATAAATGTTTTCAATTGGCTTACTTTCCAGATAGATGAAAAAACGCCAAAGTTGTTCCAATTTTGAAGCCGGAGAAAAATCCAGCTGAGGTTTCTAGTTACCGCCCAATCAGTTTACTTTCTTCAATAAGCAAACTGTTTGAAAAGATTATTTTAAATAGAATGATGGTTCATATTAATGACAATTCTATCTTTGCTGTTGGGCAATTTGGTTTTCGCCATGGGCATTCAACCACCCATCAATTATTAAGAGTTACGAATTTAATTCGGCTCAACAAATCTGAAGGATATTCGACTGGAGTTGCTCTATTTGATATAGAGAAAGCATTTGACAGTGTATGGCATGAAGGTTTGATTGTTAAATTAAAGAATTTTAATTTTCCTCTGTACATTATTAAACTGATCCAAAGTTATTTGTCAGATCGCTCACTGCAGGTAAACTATCAGAATTCTAAATCTTATAGATTACCTTTAGGGTCAATCCAAGTTTCAAAGTGCTCGCGGTTTCGGGGGCACACCACTCGATACGGAAGCAACGCACAACTGTCATTTTTATTTTTCCACGCATGCTGCGTCGCAGCAAAGCTAAATCAACAGAAACAACAGTTGTGCACCGCATCCGTATCGAGTTGTGTGACCCCGAAAACGCGAGAACTTTGAAACTTGGATTCCGCCAGGAGTGACCTTAAGGGCTGGTGTTACCCAAGGCAGCATACTGGGGCCCATATTGTACAACATTTCTACTTCTGACTTATCTGATTTATCTTTCAGCCAAAGGGCGAAGCCTTCGTGTCAGTTTAGATATTTTCTCCACTTAGTTGCGAAAATGGAAAATTTCCCCGAATGCTTCCAAAACTCAGCTTATAATTTTCCCACATAAGCTGAGAGCTTATTATTTGAATCCTTCTAGCAGACATATTGTCACTGTGAATGGGGTTCCAATTAATTGTTCTAGCGAAGCTAAATATTAAGGACTTCTGCTAGATCAAAAATTAACTTTTAAAAGTCACATTGAGGGCATTCAAGCCAAATGTAACAAATATATTAAGTGTCTATATCCACTTATAAACAGAAAATCAAAACTTTGTCTTAAGAACAAACTTTTGATTTACAAACAAATTTTTAGACCAGGCATGTTGTATGCTGTGCCAATATGGACTAGTTGCTGCATTGCCAGAAAGAAGGCACTCCAGAGGATTCTAAATAAAATTTTGAAAATGATTCTGAAGTTGCCTCCGGGGTATAGTACCAATGAACTTCATAGATTTTGTAATATTGAGATATTGCAACAAATGTCCAACAAAATAATTTCCAATTTTAAACAAAAATCGTTGCAATCTTCTATTGCAACCGATTAGCTCCTTGTACCCTTAGTATAATTAGGTTAAGTTTAGTATAAGTTTAAAACATTGTAATTCCTACATGGTTCAATTCAACCAGAGGAAAAATCCTAACTGCCAGAGGCAATTGAAATGTATTAATAATAACTAAAATTTAATATAGCAAATAAGGATGATAGTGTTAAGAAAACACAGAACACCTAGTCTA